>NC_136382.1:163801088-163901088 GCF_965140285.1 Lepidochelys kempii | reverse complement strand
GGGGTTGGACTAGATGACCTTCTGGGGTCCCTTCCAACCCTGATATTCTATGATTCTATGATTCTATGATAGGTTTCGAGCTGGATTAGGTAAGGTCTTTCCTCTTTAATTCCTGAGTTTAAAGGAAACCTAGTCAATTTAGTAAATAAGTTAAAAGTACCATCAGGAACTACACTTGCCCCTGAATTCCCTGATAGTAAAATGTAACTGTAAAACCTATTAAAAAAAAAAGGTTTGCATCTTCCATGTGCTTTGTGAATGATCCACAGAAACACGATGAAAAATGACTGAATATACAGGGAAAAGTGAAGGCGATTATACCCAAAATACTATCAAATGTACAAAGTGAGTAACTTGAAAAAAAAAGATTGAGATCTGATTCTCATTTACATTACTGCCCCTTTACATCACTCTGGCAATGTTCAGTTGTTGGGGACCCTTTAAATTCTGCCTTCAGTCATAAATTGTAAGCGAGTTGGTGGTCTTGTCCGTCCCTATTTAGCCATCCCACAATTTGGCACAATTAGCCACTTCTCTTTGAGAGAAATAGAGGCTTTAGCTACACTGGATCAATGCAGATCCCTACTGTTGATGTGGTGCCTTGGTGTAAATCATGACATTGTACCAGTGCAGCTTACCCTGGTATAAAACCTTCCCCCGCCCCCACGGCCTGCTGTGCTCCTTTACTCCTGCCCTACAGAGGCTATGCCAGTTCTGCTGTCAGGAGGGTTCCCCGGCACCATGCAGCGTGGGCAGAATTTGCAACGAGTGCACAAAGAGTGGGAGATTCTGCTGTCAAAAGAGATGCCAACTTCCATAGAAGGCCAGTATTGAAGCAGGCAGCACACTACTCCATGGGGCAAGGACCATCTTTTATTCTGTGTTATCCTAGCACAATGTGGGTCCTAGTCTATGGCTGGGGCTGCTACTGCAATACAAATAACAATGCTAACTACAACTATGCCCTAAAGCAGCAGTCCACAAACTTTTGAGGGTCGCGCCCCCCTTATCTGTCTGTGCCCCGCCATCCGCCCCCAGAGCCGGGGCTGGGGTGGAAAGATGCAACAGAGGTAAGGGAGCCGAGATTGGGGCCACAGCTGGAGATGGGTCTGGGGCTGGCAGCTGGGCCTGAGGCTGGTGGGGGGGAGGGGGCACCAAACCCACAGTCGGGCTGAGGTGGGGGCTGGCAGCTAGGCCTGTGGCCAGGTGTTCTCTGCTCCCAGGCTTACCCCAGCCTCAGCCCTAGGCTAGGAAGAGACTTGCTGCCAGAGCCCGAGGCTGGGCAGAGCCAGGAGTGGAGCTGTGCCATGGCTGGGGACGGGGCCAGGAGCTGGGGGCAGGGAGGGGGGCTAGGTGGCACTCTCTCCCCACGCCCTGTTGGGGCTGGCCTGGGCCCCCCTGGACCCTCCCGGATGTCATCCACACACCCCCAGGGGGGCATGCCCCACAGGATGTAGCAGTAGGCACTACTTTGCGTGCCCCCACAGTGCTTTCAGAGCATTAGGCCTCCAGGAACAGCTCCCAGGTTGGGGAGCATTTGCAGTCCACCCTACCGTAAGCCATGATTTAAAGTCACAGCCCAGTCCATAGTGTCCTTTGAGAAGACAAAACAAGAAAAGGGACTGGCTTTGTATCCTGCATGGTGATGTGCTACAACACAATGTGAAGCAGAAGAATCCAAGTGCTGAGAGAAATAGAATTCCAAAACTGGAAAGGCCTGATTCTTGTCTCACTTACAGTGATGTAAATCTGGAGTACATCCACTGAAGTCAAGGAAGCTACATTATTTCACTATTATAAAACCTGTGTAACCAAAATCAAAATCATCTTCTCAGTGAAGCTCTTAAGAGCAGTAATTAAAAGAGACAAACATAATTCTGTAATGTAAAAAACAGAGGCATTGTACATAAATCAGAGAAAATTATTCCAACATGGCACAAGGAAATAATGAGGCCACATGTGGAATACACTGCATAGTTCTGGTCTTATAAGAAGGCTATTATAAAAATGGAAAGAGGCAAAACAAAGGGCAGCCAGAATGACACAGGGACTCCAGGGTCTTATATATTCAAAGAAGGTTAGCGAAAGTAGGTCTGCATTGTTTGGAAAAGAGGAGCTTATGAGGGACTGCAGTGAAATACACTAAATTCTAAAGGGACTGGGGAAGAGAGATGCAGCTACTCCAGCACTGTCAAATGCAAGCTCAAGGGGACACACAATTATGCTATGAAAAAGTCAAGCACTGAAGGAATTTAGGCAGAATTATCTTACACGGAGAAGTAAACATAAAAGAAAACTACTGAAGACAGCAACAGGCACAACTAATTTAAATTGTTAAAAAAAATCTAAGACATTGTGTTTGGAATTAAAGTAATTAAGAATACACCAAATAATAAGAAATACGACAGATTGTCCTCTCAGTTACAGAGTAAATATGGGGTAACTCAGCTGAACTTATGAGTCATGGAATTACTCTGGCTTTATATACAGGAGTGACTCAAGTGGAATTTGACCCACTCAATTTAATAAGAACTTTACTGAACAGTGTATAAAGTATTCTGAGCTTCCACCCACAGCATTCCCATTGTAGCACTCCCAGTGTGCTCCAAAAGGCAATCAAGTCAAAATGCCCTAAACCAATGAAACACCAAGTTAGAAGAATTAATTGCACCATGAATTCCTGGGCTGCCCCTGCACGTTCTCCTCTGCCTTTCACTGTCTCTTTACTACTCAGCTGCACGCCTTGCCTGGTCTCTACCAGCCACTTTTCCAACTGTGAACTTTATTCCATATTCACCCAAGTCAGGAGGCGCTCAGTGGGTGCCTCTTCTCCTCCCCAACTCCTGGCACTCCAGAGAGAAACAATGCCATGGCTGTATGCTAGTACAGGCCACCAACTCCTCCCTCTGCAGCTGCATGACATGAGCAGAACCAAGCTGGCTCTGAGTTAGTCATGGCAGAGGAGCTTCTGACCCATTCCATCACACAGCCCCTGCTACAGTCCCACTGGGAACATTAGTGATTGTAAGAAGAGGAGAGTCACCCACTGAGCATCATATAATTTTTAATAATTAAAAAACAAACAAGGAAATTCCAAGGTAAAAACAATTAAGATGGAGGTATGGTTGATACTACAGATCAGTAACAGAAGGATAAAAAAGGTAAGTCACAGGAATGTAGTGATTTTCCCAAAACCAAGCATTACAAACCAATCACTCTTAATTCTCCCCTCTAGTGACATCATGAGGAAACACATATGAAAACTCCCTAAAGTTTAAAAATAAGTTTCCCCTACTTTGGGATTACAAACACAAAAATACTGAGTCATAATGGCACAGCTATTTCATGGCATCACTACAGGGCAGAGTTAAGGTTGTGTTGGTATCCTAACTATACTTCCATGCCTTACCATGTTTAGATTTATTTTAAGTTTAACCTTAACTCTGAGTTTCCTGACTTTGTAGAGCTTATTTTGGAGAGGATTACAACATCCCTGTAAAGTTTTTTTGCCTTAAATTACTCAGGGGCACTCTTAACCTTAACATAATATTTTCTGTGGCAATTAGTATTTCTTATATATATAAACAAACAAACACACACACACACACCCTTAAATGAACTTGAAAAAGTCTACATAATCTAACATTTTAGCATTTAATCACAAAATTCATATTTATTGGTGTTTCTGGCATCATGGATTTTTGTTAAACCTCACTTGCTTTTGGAGGGATTATTTTTTAATCTATCCAAAAGATGCATAAATTCTTAGGTCATGATTTAATTTTGAAGGGAAAAATAGTAATTTTCACATATATTAAAAATCGTGAGTAAAGTAGCAAATGGGTATTAGAACTAAATGTAGCCTCTGCCATTCTCTACTAATCAGAACCATACTTGGAAAAGAAAGGAGATGTCCCAGGGTGCAGGGAAAGAGGATATTTTACATCTAATTAGGTAGACAAACCAGCTGAATGGGTTAACAATTGCTAACACTGCTTCCAAGTAAGTGATTTTCTTAACCCCCAAAGGGTTCAAATTACATTGGGAGGAAAAGCAATTATGCAACTAATAGGAAAGGAGAAAAAAATACAAACTTCCTTTGCAAAGAAGTGCAGGTTCCTTGGTGGCCTGGAGGGAACAGCTCAGCTCCAAGGTTTATTTTTTGACCACACCCAAAATAAAAACTAAAGGATATTTTGGGGAATGGGAAAGCACAACAGCTCAGATAATGTCCCTGGCAGTATATTCATTACAGGCTCATCAGAGTGGATGCCTGCAATAGGAAGATTAAATACCCATTTACCAGCATCAGAGGAGAGTTTGGTTTTATAATGTATTGTGCCCTAGTCCCCGTGAGGCTGCTTTGTTTGATAAAATGCTGAGTGCGGAGTAAAAATATCCCTCTCTCTGTAATTTGCACTCCTCTCCATTTAAAGCTATTCTTGCTGCAAACGAGAATTGAAAGCTGCTAAAATTAAGTGGTGTCAGTTCTCAATGACACTTTAATGATAGAGAGCTCAGCAAATGAGATGAGAATGAATTCCAGCATCTCTGCTAAAGATAGTACCCAGCACTAAACAGTATAATGCTCCAACCGGGCTACACTTCACCTGCTTCATTCATATTTAGTAGAACCGAAATAGGGAAACTATAATTAAAATGGTCATAAAAGGAAAAATGCAAATTTCTAATAGAGATGGTATGAAACTACTGAAGCCTATGAAGTCAAAACACGACCCCTCTTCCTCATGTCCCTGCTCCGACAGACTATTTCTCACTGACCACAGGGCTAACGAAGGGCCGTGGTACTTTCAGACAAATGCAAGAAGTGCCATTTCAAGCCTGCGCTGTGTAAGCTCTCTGTAAGAAATACTGATTTGGGAAACCTTCTCCGTTATTGTGACAGGGGAAATTGCCTTTCAGAAGGAAAGGAGCTCTAAATCTTCCTTTAAGTAATTATTTTACAGGGGCTATTAGATCCCCTCACAGGGTGTGCACACCCCACCCACAGCTATAGCTTCAACCTCACTGCTGTATGGCAACTTCTTTGGAAGTTTGCAGGCCAGATTCTGGTCTCTACTGCAGTGTTACAGCAGGGTTTTATAGTAGCTTGAATGACCCACAGGAATACCTGGGTGAAGGGCTTCCCATAATGGCATAGGACTGGCAGAGCATCTCTGCAGCACCCTACGGCACCCACCCCTGCATGGGGGTATGATGCAAGCAGGTGACAGTGTGGCAGGAGCACACTGCACTCCAGCTACTCTGGGATGCAGAGTGGTCCATCAGCAGCTATGAAAAGGCCCTGGAGTTGCTCTAAATTGTGTTAATGACCTGCCTGACTTCCACCACCTATGCCACGGGTCCTTTGTGGCACAGTACAGAATTCACACTCAATAGGTGTTACAAAGAGAATCATCAGTTCCAGAATCTGGTAGGAAAATGTTTCTTTCCATATATGGCAATGCCTCTTAGTTGGCTGCCAAGGTCTGTCAAATAATTGGGTATAAGATAACTTTTAAGGTGCCTGAAGTATAAAAGTGGTCAGGATAACTTTAATATGGGCGTGACATGAAAGGACTCTTTTTAAGCTAAGTTACAATAAATACAAAATCCTTTTTGTCTAACTGCTATAGAGCAATGGGACTGATTATTATTTATTATTAAATATTGTTAATCTATCATAGACCAGGACTCAATTGTGCTAGGTGCTGTACAAACACAGACTACTTGCAGAATAAGTTGCTACTTAGTGTGAGTAAGGGTTTCAACATCTAGCCCAATGGGATTACTTATGGAGTAAAATACTACTCCGTATGACTAAGGGTGGCAGATGTAGACCATGATTTCTGGTACACGACATATCACTATATAATGCAGAGGGATAACTGATGACATGGGATGAAAGTTTTATCAGAATGAGTTTGCAATAACTCTATTGCTCACAAGTGGGGAAGCCACAGAATCATAGAAATGTAGGACTGGAAGGGACCTGGATAGGTCATCTAGTCTAGTCCCCTTCACCGTGACAGAGTTCTGGAGGTCATTTCAAATAAATATCAACAAAACCTTTATACTGTATCATACCATCTGGTAGTCTGTTTATGTCATATATTTTATGGAAAAATATATTCTGGAAATGTTTTACAGAGTTTTAGAAAATTGTGCCAGTACTATTTTCCATATTCCTATCCCTAAAAAGCCAGGCTGTATTAATACTATGAGTCCAACTGCACGTGCCTCTGAGGGAGGTAGAAACTACAGTCTGAAAAGGACCTAAAATGGTTTTTACATGTTTAATAATCTCACAACTTCAAAGTTAGATATGTGGATGCAAATGATGTGTATCCTAATGGAAAGCAGGAGTTTTCCCATCCCAGTGGTACAAAGTTTCTATTACTACATTGATGGATCACATACCAGCATGGGCCTTATACCTATCACAGGCCTATGAGTTGATAATGCAGTAAAGGGGAATTCCATATTTATCGGGAAAGACGACATTTCTGGGGCTGCATTTTCAACAGAGCTTGTTTGCAGCTGTTTAGATGTTTCTGCAGTGTTAGAAGTAGTCATGGGGTAGATGGATTAGTGGGTAGGGCACAAGTGATCTGGTCAAACGTGCATGATAAATGCAATTTATCACATTTCACATTTGTCACATCGATAGCTGCAATACTGAATATGCAGTATATATATAAATACAAAATTATAAGTAACTGAAAATAGGATCTTATGGAAAGCGTCAAGCACCTTAACTATGGTGTTAGTAACTGCATTGCCTATAATGCAGTATATATAACTTACACAAACATATTTGCAAATATGCTGTTATCTATTCAGACCCACTACGTTCTCTTAATATGGGAATTGTTAAGTACTGCAAATAAACTCTTCAGGTATACATCTGTATTGAAAAGTTTGCATAACTGAGCTTGTTTTGATCTTGATGTCACAGGCTGTTACAGTTTCTGCATGTAACAATTTTATTTTCAAAAAGAAAGCGTTTATGGCATAACCAGGAAAAAAGACAACGACTACAAAAACACTGAATGAGACAAGAAGGGGAAGCTCCCAATACTGCAGAGAATAATAATAGTTACATTTCTATTTGGTTACTGTGGCACAATAAACCAAAACTACAAAATGAACTTTGACTCAACAGCTTCTTCTCTCCTATTAATTTAACAGGAAACGTTTAAAATGTAATTATCACACAACATGCTTATATCACAGAAAATACTGCTCTTCAGGGGCCATAATGATCAATGCATCGAGGAATTATAATGTTATGTTAGCAAATAATCACAGCTATGATTATATAGCTATCACCTCAAGATAGGTACAAGCATCTCCTTGAAGGTACACAAGAGATTTCACTACTGGAGACAGGGTGATTAGTGGACAGGGGATAAGATGGGAAGTCAGACAAGGGGACCCCATGTATTCCTGAAATAGGCAGGCAAACCCTCATAGACTTATGTCAGGGATGAATTTGTTCCCTGAATTCTATTCCAGCTCTGACACTGACTTACTGTGCAAAGTTGGGCATCTCACTTAATCCCTCTGCACACCTCAGGTGCATCATGGGTAAAACAAGGAGGATTGTATTTACCCATCTTTGTAAGAGCTTTGAGCTCTGTGGACGAAAAGTAATATAGAAGTTCCAAGTATAATTACTTATATATTTTTATTTTTCATTGAGGCTAGTATCTCTTCCCCCCACCCCCGCCCCCAGGTTTGATTCTGTACTCTTTGAACACCCAAAAATACTCCCCTTAACTTCAGAGGGATAAGTCTTATAGTCAATAGCACAAAATAAACTGGATGAGTCACTCACAAATCCTGCAAAGTACTGAGAGCCATCAGCTCCCACTGACTTTGGAGGTGCTCAGTACTGCATATCTCTGGGAGCTTAGCCCCTTTGAAAGAATCCACCCAAGCCAATGAAAATATTCTCTCCATCAAAGCAATTTTACAGAGCTTTGGAAACAGCAAAAAGACAAAACAAATATTGAGTGAGAAGCAAAAAAGCCAGTATTGCATCAAATACTAGCCCCAGGCCCTGTGACAACAAAATGAGGTGACATGCAGCCATACATGAGTGGACAACATGTCAGCTGCACAGAGGGTCTCTTCATCCTCACACATGTCCCCTAACTGGCAGTTTACCCCCTCAAACACAATGTTAAGAGACACAGGAAGAATGTTCTCTTTTTGAAAAGTGTCACATAAAGTAGCTTACCAGACTGGTTGGCAGAAAATCATATTTTCTGATATCTGATGTCACATTTTATTAGATTTAGGTTAGTATTATCCTACTTACTTAGTGGTTTTAAAGTATCCTTTTTATAGCTAATGCCACAGGTAGAATGTTAAACTACAGACATTTTGCAGTAGAGGACTAGACTGTTCTTCTCACACATCTGGTAATTTTTGCCCCAAACAATGCACTCAGTATTTTTTATGCAAGATTTTTTCATGCCCACACAATTATCCCCAATTCTTCCATTAACCTAAGAATGAATCTGCTTATAGAGTTTGCTAAAGAATGTAACCATTTTCTATAATACAATTACTGAATACACATTATATGGCTTTAGATTTAATCCCAGACTCCAGAAGGCAGAGTCCTTCCAGTTCAAATGTGAATACCACTGTAGAGTTTAAAGTTTGCTGGTGGATTTCCATCTTCTAACAACAATAATACATAAATTGGACTCTCTCTCTCTCTCTTTATATATATATATATATATATATATATATCTTTTGCCATCTAGCAATTTAAATTGTTATCAAATAAGAATTTCCACTCCCTCCCCCTTACATTTGTGTGAAAAAATCTGTTTTAAAATGCTGTTCTTAATCTTTTGGCTTTAGTATCTAATATGTCCTTTACCCTGACCTGGCAGGAGGTAGACTCAATGATACACATTTGGAGAAGTCTTTGCCATCTCTAACTATGATAATCCCAGTGAGCATTAGATCCCAAAACTGAACAGTTTTCCTAAGCAGAAACATTGCAAAATATCCAAGAAATGTTAACCTTTAACATAGATTCTGATTATTAATTGAGTTTTGAAACTAATATTTGAATGTAGTTTGCAGCCATTTTGCTTTAACCAGTGTTATTTATACTGAGCATGATCTTGCTCCCATTTAAATTTAATAGCAAAACTGCATTTACTCAAGGGCAGATTTTTAACCCACAGTACCAAATGCCAGCACATGGCATTCTGATCGGGCAGCAGAAGCAATGCCTTATTTACAGGAACACTGCCACATGCAGGCAAACCATGCAAAATATAATATTTTGAAAAAAATCCCACTAGAATACAAATACTCCCTTTGCTGTATTGTCATGGTAATCTTTGATTATTGCATGTGAACTGGAGCTAGCTCATTTCCAATCAGCCTCCACCTTTCTGATTCTTTCAGTGGTGCCACAATTCAGTGACAGATGTCATAGTTGCATGCATGACACTAAACACTAGATTGTAGCAGTATTGGATGAACCAGGCAGAAGAGATCGGAAAGGTTATGGAGTGGTTGACATGATTATACACAAACTGAAATCATAATCATTGTGAGAAAAGAGGAGCAGAAAAAGTTCATGATAGTGTAACAGAATTCTGAGAGAATATTAACATTTTAAAATCTTGTTGGAATTTTTGCTGAGTTCTTTAGTGATACTTAAATTCAAATAAAAGGGAATCAATTTAAAACGGACTCACGCAGCCACAAAGTTTTGGCAAAGCGACTAGAAACTACTTGCTACATGATCGGTTTTTGTTGGCTTTCAAGTAAAAATCCAAAAGGCAGCACCGTACATTCATTTAGGGTGATAATTTTACATAAGTGTGTGACACACGGCATTCTACATTACAAAGAATTTTCTCTGGACAGGACGTATCTTCTTGTCAAGTTTTTTCAAATGTCATTTTGCATATTTGCAAACGTTAAGTCTATTTTCTAGTCTACAACTTGTCCAGCTCTTGAATGAGACACATCCAAGGAAAACTTGGGTGCAATAGTAAATGGCATATGTAATTCACTCCCATTAGTGTCATATTAAATTATAGTGCTGGAATGGTGTCAGAGCATTGTGCTCGTGGAGGCACTGTGTTATGGATGAATTGTAGAGCCTCGGCTCTGCCCACGTATGGTCATTAAAGAGGTCATGGCGTTTTTTCTGAAGACGGGAATATTAGTTTTAGTATCCTGGACCTAGTCTAACAAATGTAATTGCATTCTGCCCACCAAAATTCCCTCTAATTTTAATTCCATAAGTGATCCTAAACAACCCTGTTATATGGAGTGATTGGTACAGAATGGGTGCTACATTCCACATCAGAGGTGGGTACATTTCAAAGTCATTGTTCCTAACCAAAATAAAATTGTCACAAAGTTTACTAAATCACAGGTTTTTGTGCTACCAAAACATCTCTGATATATTATGAACAGAACCTGAGAAGAGTTCCCACTTATTTCAACTTCTCTTTACAAGTGTTCCACTCCATGGTTCAGGTTACTGCAATAAAATCAAATAATTTGTTCACCCAAACCAACAATTTCATCTTTACTATCTAGCTATTGATATAGCAAGCCCTCCCAAACAACTATGACACTTATATCTCTCAACTATGTTCATATATAAACCATGTCCATTTTAAAATAATCTTTAAATTAAGGCTCTTATTTATCTTCTCAGAATCATTCTTGTCATGCAGATACATTATTGCTCCAGTCTAGTGGCTCTCTTCATTTCTGACCCTGTGCCTTCTATCTCACCTGAGAAATTATCTCAGGTTTTTATGTTTTCCTATCCTTGTGGAGAGTTATTCCAATATTTTGTGAATTATTTCTCCCTATCAAAATTCCTTTCTCTGTTTTTAAAAAGTTATTCAAGTTCCCATTCAGGTCCTCTTTCTGACACATATGGTTGACTGCCTTAGTCAACCTTCTGAAGAGGAAGAATTGTCTCCAAATCTGAATTTAATTGATGGAGGTCGCACCCTTACACTGTGGATTGTTTTAAAGGAGCTGAATGTAACCTTCAGCTGTATCTTAATTCTGTAGAGATTTTATCTCCAAAGCCCTTCCCAACAAGTTGAGGTTGAAAGCTTACCAATATTTGAAGAACACCATTGAGCAGTAGGTTGTATTTGTTTGTATCCTGCATTCATTCAATTACGAAAATAATCCATTATGGAACGTCTTGATTAAAAGTTGTCTAATTCTCCCATTTGATTAAAATCCAGCATTACATGGAATCAATTGCTCAGTACATTTGTGAAACCTGTGTAAACTGCAGAAAGAAGACTATTCATCTGTTGTTCTTTAGCTCCTGTTCACCTTTATTGTGTCCTCTGATTAGAAAAGCCAATGAAAAACAACAAACAAGCTATTCCAAAGTTCTTCTTCATAACATATCTACAGTAATTTTAGTAATTTGCCCGCTGTAAGTCTTTTTTAATGTTAGAAAAAATGGCAGGTGTTAGCTCAATCGTGGGGTTAACACCAAGTGCTTTCAGTGTTAAAGCCACTAAAGCAAACGGGAGCCAAGGATCCTGTAGGATCACGCCTTTTGGCCTTGTAGTCCCTACTCAGCCAAAATTTCCATTGACTTAGATGGTGGCATCAGCTGTTCTTGGCAGGGACCTCAATGAGCATTTTACCTGGATAAGCCCTTAATAAAGACTTTTGGACTCAGTTCCTTGTATGATTCCACCATAATATCAGTAGACAGTGCTTATCTTGCATGCCAACAAAACAATTCTGTAACTGTAAATCTCAAACCAAGCCTTCAGTTAAGGTTGCTAAGTGATATCCTGTGTTGTCACCTACTACATCACACTAGAACCCATGTGGAGTATCATTAAACAACTACAACCCATACTTTATGGGGACCGCATCCCAAAATAAATCTTTCCTGAATGTCCTCTTCTGGCCTTCAAACAACCCTCCAACTCTGTCAAGCTCATCATCAAAAGCAAGCTCTCAGCAGACCAGGATACACCAACTCAAAGTGGCATCAGACTCTGCCAGAACAACAGATGCAAAACCTGCAGACAAATTTGCACTACTACAGTGATCAATACCCCACACAACACACCTTTCAAGATCCATGGGTCCTACGCATATCTATCACAACATGTGGTGTATCTCACACAGTGCACTAAGTGCCCCCAACAACTGCTATGCGAAACCAGACAATTACTACGCTCTCGAATGAACTCACACAGAAAAATGATAAAAGACAAAAACACCACATCCCCTGTGGGGGAACACTTTTCACAAAACAATCACTCAATATCTGACATCTCAGTAATCACTCTCAAAAGAAACCTGCACAACACCTTAAAAAGATGAGCCTGGAAATTTAAATTCATCCCTTGCTGGACACTAAAAACCAAGGACTTAAAAGAGACAGTGGTTTTATGGGCCATTACAACAATTTGCAATACAGCCTACTGCCTGCTAACCCTTAATTGCCCACTTCCTTTTTAAGTGGTCTCCTACAGCAGTATTTTTCAAAGTTCGGCTCGCGACCAAGTATTGGCTTATGGTACGTCAGACTAGTCCCGTCAGTGGGGGGACTGCCCAGCTAAGTCAGGCTAGTGCCTACCTGCTCCAACATCACGCTGCATCTTGGAAGAGGCCAGCCCCGGTTCCGACTTTTAGGCAGGGGGGCCACGGGTCTCTGCGCGCTGTCCCCACCCTGAGCAGCGGCTGCGCACTCCCATTGGCCAATGGGAGCAGGGGGGAGGGGGCAGTGCCTGCGGGCAAGTGTCACGTGCCTCCATCTAGGAGCCAGACCTGCTGCTAGCTGCTTCAGGCACAGCACGGTCCACAGTGCCAGGACAGACAGGAAGCCTGCCTCTGCACCACGGCTGCACCACTGACGGGGAGCTGCTGAAGGTAAGTCCGGTGCCCCAACCCCATGCCCCAATCCCCTGCCCCAGCCCTGAGCCCCCCCCCAAACCCAGAGTCCCTTCTTCATCCCAAACCCGTCATCCATGGCCCCACCCCAGAGCCTGCACCCCCAGCCCAGAGCCCTGACCCCCTCCCGCACCCCAACCCTCTGCCCCAGCCCTGAGCCCCCCCCACACACCCCAAACCCCTCATCCCCAGCTCCGTTGGGTCGTGGTCATCAACAATTTTCTTTAACTGGGTCCCCAGAGGAAAAAAAAAGTTTGAAAACCACTGTCCTACAGCATGTGTGAAACCCTTATGCTTAACAATACGTCCCAATTTGTATTTCGCTCAGACACTCTGATTACTTTCTCCAGACTGAGAAAGCGCTTGGTGAAGCTTGAAAGCTTGTCCCTCCCATCAGCAGATGTTGGTCCAGAAAAAGATACTACCTCACCTAGGTTGTCTCTCTCACATCCTGGAACCAATATGGCTACAACAACACTACAAACAAACAACGAACTAGCGATTTAGAAATGAACGGCTTTTTAAACCCATTCAATACCCTGAGCCAAACTGTCCTCCTCCTGACTGTGTTCTTTAACTCTAGAAGGACTGAGCCTGTGCTATAGTTTATGATGTTTGACAGGTTGCAAAGGTGAAATCTTGGGCCCACTGAAGTCAATGGCAAAGCTCCCATTGGCCTCACTGGGGCTAGGATTTTATCCTAAATGGGATTTTAAAAAGCTAGTGAAGTAGTACTAGCCTTTTGGCGCTAGACACCTGGATTTATATCTAGTTTAGGTATGACTTGTAGATGCAAATGTAACAGTTTGGAGCAATGAGGAATTTTGGGGTAGAAGGAACCAGTCACACCAACAGCAGAACTGCAGTAGGTTGCCCAGTCAGAGCTTCGTGGGGAAGCGTGTACAATACAACCCTGAAGCATGTTTGGCTTGGATTATTATTTCTAGGCTGTATCAGTCTACCAACATTTTCTTGAAATGTAAATAAAAGTTCGTTTGCAACATCGGTGGTAGCTTTTGCTAAATTTAGTTGGATTCTAATAATTAATTCATTAACTTCTAAAACTAAAATTCTATGAGTGAGATTGATTTTCTTTACAGACAAGTTCCCTTACATCAAAAATGCCTTAATCTCTGCTGTTCTATCTTTCCTTTAGGTCACTCTTCGAAACAAGTTTCTTACACCTCAAGAGGTTTGCCTATTGAAACATTGTAAAAATAAACCATGACTCTGTACCTTCAGTATGTTAGCAGCAGGAAGTAATGTTCGTTATGGGAACAGTCTCCTTTATTACTTGATAAGCATAAATGATATCGAAAAATTGACATGCACTTGGAAAAAGACCTATGGGGTGGCACATAATTGTCATAGCTGAAGATCTGACTCATGAGTTGTCTATACTTATGGCTAGATCCGCATTGCTGCAATCAATGCAGCTGTGTTGATTTAGCGGGTCTGGTGAAGACCAGTTAAGTCAATGGCAGAGTGCTCTCCCATTGACTCCTGTACTCCAGGCTCCCAGAGAAGCGTAAGGTAAGTCAGCGGGACAGCATCTCCCATTGACACAGCGCAGTGTAGACACTGCTGTAAGTAGAACTAAGTTACATCTACTTCCGTTACGTAACTTACGTGACAGAAGTAGCATAACTGAAGTCAACATACAGCTGTAGTGTAGACCAGCCAGCCCTCAGTGTCTGTCCCAAAAAGTGTACAGTTTAAAAGTTACCTCTGAAACATTGTAGGGTACTGAAAGGAAGAGTAATTTTAATAAACATTCACATATGAAACACTGGATAAGTAGATTGTTGAATTTGGTATTATTTCCACTTCAGAATTATTAAGTGGAACCAAATGTTCCCTAGAATTAAGGGAAACATTTCATATTAGCTAAGGCAGAGAGGTGAGACTATAATTTCTGTGCATAAATAATATATACGGTAAAGCAAAGAACAGAAGCAAACAAGAAAGTGGTGCTAAAACTACTTCTGGAGGTGGGTATTTGTGATGAAAATAGGGAAAAGATTTATGGAGAAGTAATTCAATCAAACAATATGAAGCAGGTCAGAAGTATTTCATGCCAATGTAATGTATGAAATCTGTATCAAATAATATCTCTCTGTGTTATTAGACAAACAACAAATCAAATCCCCGGAATGCTGCAGAAGAAAACAAAACAAAACAAAGGAGAAAGCAAAAGGAAAGGGCAGATGCAAAAGATCTCATTTTGGAAACCTACAATATGTTGATTGATAGAACTAGCATTTTTCAAGCTCTGTCACAGCTGAAGTATAAAGCTGTCAGTGCCCATGATAATGATGGATGCTCTAAAACATGCAAATAGCATGAAAAATCATTTCTCACATAATTTTGGAAGATGAGAAGAGTTCTGAACTGAGGGGAAAGGGGAGGGTAGGTCAAGCTTAACATTCAGCCAAGAGGAATAGGAATGGGCTGCCTTGCTACTGTTTGAATTGATAATTACTTTGCAAGTGAAACAATGAGTTATGTGGGCCTTCTACAAATTTTCCCACAGATCTTTTATTGTGACCAATGAGATAGGGGGCCAGAGAGGAGGGTGGAAAAGCCAGTTTCATAATTAAACACAATGGTGTGCCTACTGTAACAAATCCTTATGAAAGGAACAAGCCCCACTAGCTGCAGTCACTTTCAGGAATGTGTTGCTTTAAGAATGTGCTGTGTATTTCAGAGGTGACATTTACAGTATACCATCAATATTGGGGGTGTTTCAGTTAATTAGCCATTTTTATTAACACTAAAGTACAGTAAAATCCAATGGAAGTGTTGAGAATGTAAATTAGATCTATCCCCAGGCAGCTCTATCTCGAGTGGTGAACTGCTGCATACCATTTATGGTACTTTCTCCGCCCCCTCTCCCCAATGAGCAAGGATTGTTCAAACTGCTTCACTTTCCAGTTGATTTTCTCATGGTCGGTGTGGGTGTGTGTATGTGTGGGTGTGGGTGTATGTGTGTGAGTGAGTGAGAGAGAAAGTGCATGTGTGTATATATACAAAATGTTCCTTGGTGTAGTCAGTGGAAGCCTAGCCAATGATCATAACAAAAAACTAGTGTCCAAGATGTGGCCTTTGCTTTTTCAGTGGTAAATTGTGCAATTTTCAGATAAAATATTTTTGGGGGTGCAGTGTTTTGAACAATAACACAAGGGGCTAAATTCTGCTTTAGGTCAACAGCTGAGAGAGGTGGCTGCACCCCAAGACTGCAGAGCAGTATTCAGCTGGATGAAATATCAGGACCAAGACAGATGCATGAAGGTCTGAAGGCTCTGTTCTCCAGGATGTTCCCAAGAGTTTTTGTATCAGAGTGGTACAGGAAGAGAGCTTCATTGTCAAGTGTTCTAGGAGAGGCTGGTACGTCAGGCTATGGTTGAGTATTACTCCCAGGTGTGTGACAACTGGATGGAATGGCAGTGGCCATCCTTGACCTTGGATCAAGATGGGTTGATTGGCAAAATGATTGTTTAGATAGAAAGTAGATAGAATTAGTCTCCATTGCTGGAAGTAAATAAGTATCTATGTCTTGGCTAAGAGACGGAGGCCTGGGCAGAGTTGTGCATGGCCCTAAAGGCAAGAAGAAGAAGTTTAAACTTAATATGGTGAGCAAGAGTGGACGGGTTCAAACAGGGAAGTGATGTGGTCTGAGTAAACCCAACATCTGCTGGTTCACTAAGGGAGAACCCAGGCCCCCTGCATGACAGTCCATTACAATACTTCTATTCAAACTCAAGGGATTTTCTTCTCTCATTAGGGCTTCAGACACCAGTCTATATCCTTCTAATACCCACCACATCAACATCTTAAAAAAGGGAGACAGATGGAAACAAACAAAAGGTTATTCTAAGTCTTCCAGTGCATATTGTGTTACCTGTGTCTGTCTTTCAGGCTGTAAGCTCTTGGAGGCAAAGATTGTCTTTGTGTACACTACTGAGCACACTGTCCCCAAAATACAAGTAATGAATAATGATGAACTGCCTTCTCCACTGTCTTACATCATATACAGCCATATACTCCTGTGTAAAGCAAGTGTTAAATAGAAGACTTCAGTGGGAACTGTGGTTCCTCAGCAACTCAGGGTATCTTAAGTTGGGCACCCAATAATGAAGGCACAGAAAACTGGTCAACAGTTCTGAAAAATGTTAGCCAAACATTTTAGCAAATTATTAATTGAATTTCAAATTGAGTTTTGAGTCAGATTCCACGTAGTATTTTGTTAGATACCGGCAATTATTTGTAAAGAGTCAAACACCAATCCTGCAACTGCATCCAGGCAGGCAGAGCCCTGTGCCTGGTGAAGACCCACAGATGGTTTTAAGCAGGCCTCGGGTTTGTTTTTTCCTTGTCTGGATCCTGTATCATCTTTTCTGACCTGAAAAAAGCAGTGGACATTCAAGTCCAAATACTAATAACTACTGACATTTGTTACCTGAAAATTTCAGAGGAAAATGCCTTTCTAGGTATATTAAAGTTCAGTTCTGAATATTAAAACAAAAATAAAAAATATCCATGGAGTGCAGCCTGTACTAACGTAAGCACTCACCTCCAAAGCACCCCCTCATGTCACTGCTAGTGTTGCCCCACTTGCCTCCTGCTGCCCTGGTGCAGAGCAGTGAGTGTATCCCTGCCTCAGTTTCCCAATGGATTTTCAATAAGTTCAATGAGACTGCTATGTAGTGAACCATGCCCCTTCAGAGGTCTACATTATTTAACCAAAAGCCAAACAGACATGCAAGCAACTTCACCCCCACTCTCCTAACTGGGGTGAGGTGACTTAATATTAGTCAGTCTTCCCGACCCACCTGAGTCCATCCATCTCCTCCATCCAGATTAATCACCAGTAAAGCCTTCTTGAACCAGGACCCTCTTTTGGAGTCAAGCCTCCTGCCATCACTTGTGGAAGAGATACTTCTCTGGACTCAGGACCCTGTAGCCCTTCTCTGGAGTGCTGTGTCGTTCCCCTAGCAATCTGGACATCTTGCCACTGTCTAGTAAAGTCTTTTCACTGGAACCGGGCCTTCTGAAAGGGCTATGCATGGCAAAGCCATGGGACTCCGCTCCCTCCAAGAGTACCCTTCTTCAATCCCCTCTTGTAGTAAGCGCTCTAACCAGCTCTCCTGAGAAGTCCCTCTCAAACTTCCTGTGCGTGTTCTAGGTCTTTTGCCTGAGTCCTCCTAACCCTTTATAAGGCCCAGTTTTTCCTTAACTAATTAACTGCTACCCAGCCACCTGAGTAATTAACTACTCACAAGTAGATCTGGGTTGGCTCATTCTCCTTAGCAGAGCCTGTGACAGATAGGTTTGTCCCTGACTTCCCTAAAAGAGCCAGCCCCTGTGACATACCCACATCTTCCACTTCTGTTGTCTCTTTAGTCTTAAGTGCTTGGGCACAGCAGATGCTGGAAGTAGCTGATGATGGGTAGGTGAATTTAAAACCAAAAGACACACTCAAAACCAATTTATAACAGTTGCAAAATGATCATGATATACTGTATCTGATCCAAAACAGGCAAAGTGATACCTATTTTTGCCTGTCTCTTCATATGAGAAAAGACAATGATAAATAATCTTGATTGTCCCACCCTTCTCCCCCAGAACAGAAGTAAAGTTAGATATGGCAAATACAACTAAGTCAGGGAAAGCCCGCAAAAGACAGGGGTACTGAATACTTTACTACGCTGAATTTCTTCAGACACAATGTAGTACTGAAGTAGTGCATTGTATCTAGCTGAGAGGACCGGAGGCCAAGTGAAAACCACGGAGTTCTAAAATATTGCTCTGAGGCACCTTCTCCCAATAATGCTAGGTGACAGGACAATGCTAATCCACTGTGCATTTTAAGAACAGTGAACTTGAACAAGCAATTGCTGTGAAGGAAGACACAAGCTGGTAGAAATGTGAACACTTAATTTTATTAGAATACATGGACATTTACATGCAAATTAATTGAGTCTGTCTGGCACCTAACTGAGGCAGGAGTTTCTCTGCATTTCTCACAATAAACATATCTGTAGAGGAGAAGTAAATGGAAATAGAGATCTGCACTGCCTGAGAGAGTGAAGTTGTACTTAGAACAGCTGGATAGATCGCTCAGCAGCAGTTAATGTAAGTGAAAGTTCTCAGGGGAAAATGCCAACATTGTATTATTGTGCTGCTATTGCATTTAAGTTTTATACAAATTTCAGATACTGGGATATATTACATTGCAGGTGCCCCTCTGGAGCACGTACGTGCCACTGAAGTCAAAAAGCTTCCATGAAGTTTTAAAAGCTTTTCCAAGGCACTTCTTCTATATTCTCATTAGATTATTAGTCTGGGGATTTACTTCAGAATATGAAACACGAACACAGGAACTCACACTTTGGATCCAAATTTAGCGAATATGGCCCATTAACAAAAAATGGGGGACGGCACTCTATATGTTAACCTCTACATTAACAAAACAAATATAATCCAGTATTGAAGGAGACTGATAAGAAGAATGCACTGTTTCAGAGCAGGCTTTTGAAACCAAAAGGACTTTAACCAATTTATTGTGACCAAGAGGTGGACACAGTTTCATGTGTTTACAGCATTACTGTGCTGGTCATGAACGTACAGACTGCCCCTCCTTCTGCTTTCCATGAAAATGAATCTGTACGATTTACATGGAGCTCTTAACCTTCAGACTGTCCTTACTACAGCAACACTACTCCTATTGTAGGGGCATGATGACTTAGACAAATCTAATTTACCCTTTGTTAATGTGTGCCGTCTTTACTTGCTATATCACATTAAAGTAGAAACAGAGTTACAAAAAATTATCTTGCTTAAAATCATTCATAAACTATCATCAAGGGAATAAATTTACCAATTTCCCTCTTAGTTTATAACCATCCACTGTACTAACTTGACCTTTACCTAAACAGGGCTATAATTGCAGTTAAATTTATATAATTTACAATAACAACAAAAAATTACTTTTGAGGAACTGCTACTGGGCATGAATGTCTCACGGCCATTAAATGCATCATTCATCTTGAGAAGAAAATTATTCTTATCCACGTCGACATTTTTAACATAAACTGTAGTACTCTCTGTTGGCACTTTTTTACGTACCCATTAATCTCAATAGTAAAGCATAAGTCTCACGCACGTATTCTCTGAAGTTTGGATGTCACTACTGTGTACAATAAAAATTGTATATTCATGAACTCCATTTGTTTTATGTCCTTCTCTCTGTCAAAGTCTCCCAAGCAGCATATGCTTTGCTCTGTGGAGAATAAAATCAAATTTGTCTGTCTTGTCATATTGTCATCAAAGTGATAGTATCACAATTAGATTAACAGTTTGTGAAGGAGCTGAAGGGAGGGAAATGAAATAGGAACACATTATAGAAAAGCCCAGTTAACCCTTTCTGTAGCATAACCCCCCCTCCCCTTCCCCTTTCAGTAGTACCCGGAGGTAAAAAGGTAATCAGAATCTAAAATAAGTGACATTGTCAAATTATTATGATCCATGTTGGAATCAATTAGGTCTATTTAGTAGGCCTGCAAGGTAAATTTCCATCTGAAGGAGTCATTAAGATTAGTGACAACAACAATCTTTAGGAGTAAAACACTTTCCAGGTTTTTTCAGCAAATCATCATCACTGAGCCAGAACATGCCGTTACCTAGAGCGAGAACTGGTCAGAATGGCTGCTGAGAACATGTCTTGGCACTCACTTGGATGTGACACATTAAAGGCCAGATGTAGAGAAAACTTGAGTGCCATTAAAGTGGCCGTCCTAGGAATTTATTATAGAAAAATAATAGTTGATGGCAAGACGAAAGAGAAAAAAAGGGGACTTCAACAGGCTCTCTTCTTTCTTCCAATCCCTTTGCCCCTGTACTCAACTTTCATAGTTACTTTGATAAATGAAAATAAAATTAACATGTCATCCAGATAAAAGGGGAAAGTTTGGTCTACAGTATGCATACGGAAGAAACCAAAAAGAAAACAGGAAAAAATCTCTAAGCACAGTTATATCATATACATACACATACCCACGTACCATTCTGGTATAAGTGGAGATAATATCCATGCAACAAACTGTACAGACACTCGATAAATAAATATATTCCATGCCTGTGTAACTTATCTTACAGCGATGACCTCATCATCTGCCCGCTAGTCCACCTGTTCTGGGACTTATTTTAACATTCCAAACCCCTGAGCAGCAGCAAACACACACTTTTTTCCTAAATCCGCATGCGACAGAAGTGTTTTCTCCTTCTCTGACCATGTGTGAAATTTTCCCCCAAATTCGGGTAGAATCTTTATATGATACCAGACAACCATACATGCCTCATGTATTACAGGAAAACTATTTGAGAAATGTTGTAGCGAGTTTTTAATTGTTTTCACTGAGACTACTTCTTGAATTCCTCTGCAGGTAAAGTCAGGTGCCTTAGTTATTATGAGAGGCATCACACAAGGTTCAGAGAAAGAAAAAATTAATACAATTTAAAACCTCTAGAAAAAGGACCTAAAATAGCTTTTCTGTATATAAAAGTGACATTGCTTTAAAATCTGATATCTTGGGATATCAGACTTTAGCAAGAGAGCATTGCCTGCCCATGTCTGACTGCAAATCATAGCTTTAGCTGTAATTTCAAATTAAAAAGGGTGGGTCTGATCGTGGGAGAAGTTGAGTTCCCTCAACTCTCACCAAAGTCAACAGGAGCTCAGGGAACTCAGTACTTTCCAGGGTCAGGCCATGTATCACTAAAAAAAACCCCTCACCAACATTAAACATAATTAAAGAATCTAATGGTCACTAACTAGTAATAGACCAACAAGAAAGAATCAATCGTTGTCTTCAAAATCATCTTATTTACTACAGCATACACATATTCCCCTTAATGACAGTAAAGAATAGTGACATTGAATGATAGGCCACTGATGACACTGAATAGGAATGATTGCTTCTTAATTAATCAGGGCAGTATTAGTAAAAAAATTCCACTTAACAGAGATACATTTTGGTGCATAACCAGGTGATTAGGGGGCATAATATTCTGAACTCCAGTAGCAGAAGTTGCAGTTAAAAAAGAAATGGAGAGAACATCATTTTTATTCTTTTGTTTTTATTCAGTACAGTAGATACATTTTTTTCCATTTTTAATCTTTTCATACAGGGGTTTTTTTTAGTTTAATTATCTCTTAGTTTGAACTCCACTTTAACAGGTAAGCTGTTTACTGGACATCCCAATTAAAAGGAATCTACTTTATTGCATTATGTTATTCTTTCTGAACAGGCTGGATCACTTAGGACTCCATCACTTAGGCTTTATTGAGGAAAAACTCTCATGGTCTTTAACTGCAATTTTGGCTAGCCACAGGCCTTGGCGTGGAGGATTTTATTCAGCAGGTTGTACACGGGCAATGCTCCCATTGCCTACAACGAGAGTAACTTATGCAAGAGAACGACAGAATTTGGTTCAGTATATTAAAGCAAAATTTGTCTGACCCTGCTGTGGATTTCCTTTTCTACAGGATCTGCCTTTTTGTAATAAGGATCCTTCCATTAGCCCTAGAAATATTTCTTTATGATAATTTTATGACAAACAATAAACTGCTAGATATAAAGGCTTATCTGCATTTCTCCAATACACAACTATCTTCCCAGTCTGATTGAATTTATCAATAACTTTTACAAACCTGAATCTTAAAGAATTTAGATAGTTTGCACATCTCCCCTCTTTTAATTTACAATAAATTGGTATTATGCCACCTGGATGCTTCACTGCCTGGATGCTTCACCTGGAAGCATGTCCAAAGCCCAGTGGAAACAAGCCACTCCAAAAGGAGAAAGAAAACAGAGAAAGGTGAGAATCTAGCTCAAGAAACACATGGTAAGAAGTCACAAAGATAAAGACTATGTTTCAGAAAAAAAAATCAGCTTTCACATGCATGATCGGCACATACACAGCAGATGTCCTTAGGTTGAGACCTTAGGTTATTAGGAGCATTACAGGGCAATCCATACACAAGGACAAACTGTTCTTGAGCAATTTCTGAAATATATTAGACACAAAACAGGTTTCTCTTCAGGAGCATGCCAGCCTTTGTTTCACCTCTTCTACTTTTCCCTGAACAAACATAGTTATTGTGGTCAGTTCAAGGAAATCAATACTCCCCAAATAGGGCTTCAACCCCCTTGTATAAGAACCAATGGCCCATTAGGGGGATCTTTTTAGAATGACTGGTTGATATCTACCCACGTCCTCAAAGGTTCTGTACCCATGTTGTTTAATGAAAGAAATGTGACTCAGTATCTTTGTATATATTTTATTAAAACACACACACACACACACATTCTTTCTCCCCCTCCCCTCGCAACAGAGATATTATAGTATAGACCAGGGGTCTCAAACACATGGCCCGCAGGGTTATTTTCTGCGGCCTGCCAGCTCCCCGTGTTCCCCCCACACCTCCAGCATTTACCAAGAGCAGCTCCGGCCCAGCACACATCAGGGGCAGGGCAGGCTCCCTGCCCCCGCACCGCGCCGGGAAGCAGCCAGGACCTGGGGGGAGGGAAGGAACAGGGGTCTGTGTGTTGCTCTGGCTGCGCCTCCAGGCACCGCCCCCTGCAGCTCCCATTGGCCGCGGTTCCCCATTCCCGGCCAATGGGAGCTTCGGGGGAGGTACCTGAAGGCAAAGCCAGGGCAACATACAGAGCCCTGTGCCCCCCACCCCAGGTCCTGGCCACCTCCCGGAGCGGCGCAGGGGCAGAGCAGGCAGGCAGGGAGCCTGCCCTGCCCCCAGTGCGTGCCGGGCCAGACCCGCCCCCGAACCCCCCCTGCCCTGAGCCCCCTGCTGTACCCCGCACCCCGACCCCCTGCCCTGAGCCCCCTGCCACACCCCTCCTGCACCCCAACCCTCTGCCCTGAGCCCCCTGCTGCACCCTGCAACCCTCCTGCACCCCAACCCCCTGCCATGAGCCGCCTGTCGTACCCTGCACCCTGACTCCTTGTCCTGAGCCCCCTGATGCACCCCGCACCCCTCCTGCACCCCAACCCCCTGCCCTGAGACCCCTACCGGACCCTGCAGCCCTCCTCCACCCCCTGGGGGCAGGGAGGGGGCGCAGTTGGGGTTGGGATTTCAGGGAAGGGGTGGGAAGATGCAGGGCAGGGGCGGGGCCTCAGGGAAGGGGTGGAATGGGGACAGGGGCAGGGCAGTGGGGGTGGTCAGTGGTACGGCCCTCGGGCCAATGTACTAGTCCTCATGTGGCCCTCGTGGTCATTTGAGTTTGAGACCCCTGGCATAGACTATAACAGAACACTTTTGATAAACAGAAGTTTGAAAGCTTATATACCCAAAATTGGAATTGACAATTTCAAGCATCTGTAGTTTTCAACATAGAACACAATCTAATTAATAGTTTTATGAGGCACTATTTAGACCTTGGGAAGTTTCTTTCGGGTGGACTTTATGGCTGCTCAGCCACATGAATGCACACAACCACACTTTCACACCCTAAAATTAGACAATATAAAAAGACTGGGGTGTCTCCCAGCTATCAAAAACAAAAGACAAAAAAGGCAAAATAAGATACTTAGAAAAGAGGGAGTTTATAAACTCTTCAGTACTCACAGTCTTCTGGACTGTCATAGACTATAGACAAGAAGACAGACAGACAGACATGTCCTGGAGGCACAGCACTTCTTGCTAGTGGGCTTTCTTCAAGTGCAAGGACACTGGTGAAAGGCTGGCATAGCTTGTTTGTTGATACTTTGACTTCTTCTTGTCAGGTCTTGGAGATTCTGGAATGTCAGTCTTACTTCAGGAGGCTTGTAGATCCAAAAGGTAAGGGTTCTCAGCCTTAATCTTGATTCTTATGCTTTTGCAAACTTTGCATACTCCACCTTGCAGTGCCTCCCTCCAAGGCCTTCAGACAAATTAGGTGAGAGATCTACCTTGAAGCCATGCAACTTGTCCCAATCATATTTTAATTCGGTCATCCTTAGTCCTATCGAAATCCTCAATTTAAAAAATATTTACTGTTTTACACGCTGCAGACACTGCAAACCCCCGGGCCCTGCCAATATCAGAACTTCAGACACAAGACCAAATTTGAGAAAGCTGGCATGGTGTTACTTGAGTAGAGAGATCCAAAGATTACATTGTCTCACCGGTTTATGGAATGTTCAACACAAAACTCCTGTAACAATAGCTGATGTTCTTTTTCAATAACTAGTCACGCAACATTTATCCATCAGCAAAATTAAAAGCAAGTTTGAACAACTTATAATCAATGTCATCATTCATTTCATAAATAAGACAATTTACAATAACCTTTCTATTTTGGAACTGGGCTATAAGTCAAATAGTTTACCTTCTAGAATTTTCATCTAGAGAGAGAAAATATATTTTAAAAGCTATTAGAATGAAACCCAGTTTAAACTTGATTTTTTAAAAAACGTTTATAAAAGATCTGTACATAGTATTTTCATGGCCTACTTCACCAACAGTTCATTTTTATGGCAATGATAATAAATGAAGGGATTGGCATTCAAATCTCTTCACAGTTTTGAGAACCTCAGCTTAAATAGATAAATAATAGATTGAGAGTGATCATCTTCATATTGGGCATGTGATGATTATATCTATTGTGCCCCTTCTCCATCACAAAAGATATTATTAAACTTTCTAACATTTGCAGTGATTTTCTCCTCAACTCTGAAGGGGATTAGTCCAAAATCTGTGGAGTTTTGTCAAGATTTCTGTTGTTGTTACCTATGGTGGGATTTTCAAAAGTGCCTAAGTGATTTAGGAGCAGAAATCTCATGGGATTTGTGCTCCTAAGTCACTAAAGGTTTGTCTACATGGCAAAATTTAGCAGAAGGACTATACTGCATTTATAGTGGTATAGCTCCCCATATAGACATTATTAATTCAGACTAAGAATGCCTTTTATGACTTTCAGGACAAATGGCAATCCTAGAATGGTTTTGTGGTTAAAGCACTACACTGGTACCCAGGAAGTCTAAAATCTATTATTGGTTCTGCCACAGGCTTCCTTTATTACCTTGGGCAAGATACCTATTTTTTCTGTGTCCCCAATCTGCACTGTAAAATGCAAATAATACTACTTCGTTACCTACCAATGTCGTGACGATTCATCTTTCAATATATATGGTGATAAGTACCATAGAAAAGCTTTCAACCACTGTTGACGCTAATAAGAATTAAAATTTACAACTTTTGTTTGCCCAAAGCACTTTGGGTGCCGTGATGGGGATCGATAGGAATCCTTTGTTAGTTATGTCCCTTACTCAAACCCTAATGCCCCTGATTGGACAGTCACCGCTTTTATTGCTCCCAGCATCAGAGTTCTTAAGAACAGAACCTCATACCCGTTCCCACCAAATAATAATGTACTCTGTACTTTATATCTTCTAAGCTCTGTTCAAAGCCAAGGTGCAGGCAAGCTGTAAACTCTGGATTCAAATCTGAACTTTCCAGAAGATCGGCAGTGTTTAGACATTTGGTATTGATCTAGGCCCATCTCTAGTACAACATGAATGAATTAGTCTTCAGAATGACCCTATGAGGTTGCCAAGTGTGACACTCACCATTAAGTAATCATTTGCCAACATTTATTTAATTTGATGTAACTGTTTTTTACATATAACCAGAATAACAATTATCCATGGTAACCATACAGTAACATTTGGAAAACGTTAACTTTTTAATGGATTCTACTCTAAGCTCTCTTTTCTCCATTTTACAGAGAACTCGAGCAATATGCCCAAGGCCTAACAAAGAATCAGTTGAGGAGAAAGTATTTTAACTCAGGAGTTCCCAGTTCCACACTTACTTGCTTATTACAGATCTGAAAATTCAATGGCTCGAGCCATTCAAGCTGCCGTAATGCCATTCCTTTACAGTGTTCCAGGACAACTTGACAAACTCTTTGATTGTCCTTCAAGTTTTTTTTTTATTTATTACTTTCATTAAATCATGTGCCTTCCCAATCTAGGAAAAGGAAGTTGTTCAACACCTACACAATACCATCCCTAAGGAGATAACTGTACAAGCAAAGTTCATGTGACCCATCATTGATTGCATGTGTTTCATGCTAAGCTCCTTCAACTGTAATGCACTTTCTACAATAGCTGATAGATTTTTCCAGGTTTCCTCTGGGAATTCTAAACTCCACTGCTAGGGAATCCAATTTTAAAGGGTCTTCCTCCTTTTCCTTCATGTACAGTAACCCCCAATTCATAAACTAAGCTTTTGAAAACCTTTCAAAATTCCTTACAATTCACCACCCTTGCTAGGTTTGTAAAAAAGGAAATCAGGTAAGTGAATGAGCATATTTGGCTCATCTTTCAATAGTCACTTGCAATAATATGCTTTAGCAAGATGTTGTAATATTATTGGACCTTAAATTGTATAAACCCAGGAGTCAAAATGCTGTTTAAGAAGTGTTAGCTGCCTAAATGTAAAGTTTGATTCACATGTAGGCCCTGATTTAACGAAGATCTCTGTTCAGAAAAGCAACTTGAACCCAGGCTTAACTTTAAGCACATGCTTATGGGTTTTCCTGAATACAGACGGACTTCAGCACATCTTTGGTGCTTTCCTGAATCAGGGCCTTAGCTACTAATGTTCCCTAAACACTATATATGATCTAATGGGTGGCTTGACCAAATATTATACCCACACACAGTGTAATGGAATATGAAACTGTTAATGTCACATTTCTCTGTTGACATTTTGGGTAATAAAGTGTGAAATTCTTAAGTTTTCCAAGGTAAGGATTGCATCAAGAAAATCGCCTGAAACAGACCAGAGATTGTCCAGCGTTGGATAAACTTGTTACCTTCCTTATCTCGTCATATTTCCTGTCCAAGTGTCGCCTTATTTTAAGAGGCTTGTCTAATTTTTGCTTAACCTGTTAAATTATCCAGGTAACTTGTTATTTGTTTAAAAATGAATATTACAATAAAAAGAGTATTAAAAATGTGTGGTCTGTAAGCAGTCCTGATATTTATTATTTGTATTGCAGTGGCACTTGAAGGACCCAGCACCGTTGCACTAGGCACTGTACAAATGTCTAAAAAAAAAAAGGATGGTTCATGCCCCCAAAGAGTTTACAATACCAATAATTTTGAATCATGCCAAGTTCAATTTCTTGAGTCACTTTCTTTCTTTGAATACAGGTCAGTTTCAGCACAAGCTTCATATTCATTTTCAAGTGAAAGAATTGGCACCTTTTATTTATTCATTCATTCCTTTTACAAGTTGCCTTTGTAGTAAGTCCTGCTGAAAAATTGTTGCGCTGACATCGGAAGTTTACTTTGATAACTCAATAATGTTACTTCATTGTATGCGGTATTTGCTAGGTATTCCCTATACAGTACAAAGTATAGGCAAGTATGGAAATTTCTCCAAATATCGAGGTAAACTTATCCATCAGTGTAAAACAAAACTGGCATATTGTAAAAGATGACCCTCCGTATCCGCACTAGCACTGGCAGAGATGCATATCTAACTGATCCCATCACAGCTCAATATCCATTTTGTCTTTCATACCACACACAGAACCCTTTTCCTTCTCCTACCAACTAGGACACAAACACTTCATTGTGTGCTTACTGTGATTCCTGAATTCCCAGCACAAATATTTACATAATGACTTTCCACTGGGCTCATAACATATGCATGTATACTTACTGTGGAGATCTGTGAGCCTGAGATCATAACAGATATGTGCCTCCTGTTTAGACTCTTGCAGCATCAGATCCTTATGCCAAAATTTTCAAAAACAGGAGCCTAAAGAAACACTTCTAAATCTGTACTTGGGGCTAATTAAGTGGCCAGATTTTCAGAAGTTACCAGGAAGCTACCACTGACCTGGCTTTTAAATCTTCTATAATTAAATCTTCCAGATTTGTGCTACCAAGACCAATCCCATGGCATAAAAGGGAAAAATCCACAACTAGCCTGTAAACTGGCATAGTTTCACTGAAGGCAAAGGACAGCTACATCAATTCACACCAGCTAAGCATCTGGCCCCTACTTCCTTCCTTGAGTAAATATGTCTGGTGGGCTGACATTAAATACATTTTGCTCCCTTTGCATCATTTTAGTTAGTCTGTAATATTACATTGCACTGATTACTGTAGCTATGACTGTAGTCCTCTTGGCGACAAGGAAGCACCAGCCTAAACCTTTGCAGAACCTATAACCATCTTTTACAGAGTAAATAGGAAGATAGCATAAATATTTGTGTGCTAACTCTGCAGGTTTTTATAAGGTTGCATAATCCCTTCTGCTCCTGGTCAAAGACCTCTGAACTTCATTAATTTGTATCTCACTGATTTTTTTTTATCTGTTTCCCTCTCCTATCCCTTTTTTACTTTAAAGAACAGTACCATTCAATGAACAGCTCCAATTATAACAGCAATACTGGACATGGATAGGGAGATATTTGTGTCCTGCCACATGAAAGAATATGAAGAAATAAAAATTAAAAAACAAAATCCCTATGAACCGATTTGTTTTGTTGTGTCATTTAACAGTCACATGATCAAGACAATAACTGGCATTTTTCCAAGTTAATTCATCTCTTTCTTTGTCTTTGTCCTCTGCTGCACGGTCAGGCTTTTTTTAAATTCCTTAAAAGTATTCCAGGTTGTGAGCCCCTTGGAGAAGAGGCTGTCTTTATTGAGTGTTTAGGAAGCACCTTGAGCTAGAATTTTAAAAATGATTTCAATGGGAGTTAAGCACTTAGATACCTTTAAAAATCTGGGCTTTAGGAATTAGTGGTGAACCAAGCACAATTATAGCACCACCATAATTGAATAATAATATAATACATTTGAAATCTATCATCCTCTTGTCTTTAGCGGACATATTACTTTTCCAGTGGAATGATATGATGAACATCTTGATAATGTGTAACACTTTCAAGTTCTAATTCAGTGTTTTCTGAGGTTTTTATAGTTGCAAATAATGATGTGAATGAACTAATATTTACAGAACTCTACTGTGAAATCACTCAGATGTAAGAGACACAGTGTGTGCAGAATATTCATATACATTATCTCCACTATGTTGCTAATGACATCTGTCCAATATTTGGGTAAATTCTAGACATATGTCATGATTTGTTACCGTGTATTTTATAGGGGTTGGCAGGCTTAGATATTTCTTTTGAATGTAACATGCTAATGTGTAGATTTACGGCCAGATCCTCAGCTGGTGTAGATGGGTGGCACTCCATTGCAGTCAATGGTCATGGCACTGCCTTCTGACCTTGGAATCTGTGAATCTCCCTAGTTCATCCCTTTCCTTCACAGACCATGGAGACACAGGATTGACTACATTGCCCTCAGTATTCTCATAACATTTGCAGCTCTGCATTAAGACAGTGACTGTAATCAAAGCACATGCTTGAGAGTTTCAGTCACACAACTAAGAGGTCAGGAAGGAATTTCTTCCCCCAGTGCACATTTAGCCAGATGTACTCTGGTGGGGATTTTTTTTTTTTTTGCCTTCCTCTGAAGCATCAGAGATTGGACACAGCTAGGGATGACACACTGGACAAGGTGGACCAGTGTTCTGAGGTGGTATGGAGATTCTACTTTCTTAAATGCTTAGCAAGTGTGCCTAGCTCCCATGCTTTGGTCAAACTGATCACCAGATTTGGGGTTGGGAAGGAATCTGCCCCCAGGTTAGATTGTCGGGGACCGGGGTGGGGAGAGACAGGGTTGCCTTGCTCTGAAGCATGGGGCTTTGTTCAACCTGCTGTGATCATCTGGGCATCTCTCACATCATCAACTCCCTGCCATAGTAGGGATATCAGGTATTGGTGGCACCTGAGTCTCTCTTCTCGGTCTGTGGCACACATCAATTTAGTCTCCTGAGAACTGAAATGCATTAATTTAAGTCACTGGGTTTAATATAGAAGTATTTGGGTGAAATGTAATGGCCTGTGATATACAGGAACTCAGACTAGATGACCTAATGGTTTCTTCAGGCCTCAAAAATCTATAAAACTATTAATGGAACTAAGCTGATTTACACCAGCTGAAGTTTTGGAGAAAATTCATATGCTATCCGGATCGGTGAGAGTGGCGAAGATAAAGTCTTGAACCACGGAAGATATAAGTAACCTCTGTTTTTATGACAAAGATCAACAGAAGTAACTATTTCCAATTCCCTAGACCATCCAGACAATATGTGTGGCTTGAGATCCTTGAAGACTATGAAGAACATAATATTTGAATATCTTCCTCCTTAATGCTACCTCATTATCTGGTAATAAATGAGTAAAGCTGAGAGATTTTGTTTACACACCTGAAAGCTACAAGGATGGCAATCCCCAGCGCTACATTCTACCTGAAATGTTCAAGGACATGCAATTGACTTAGTGGGCCTCCAACTGCAAGACAGACAGCTCCAGGCCACAAAGCTGCTGTATAAAACTGTCTACATCTCCCTAAATTAGAACTGACAACCAGCCTGGTTTTATACTGCTGAGTCCTCAACTTTTGGACACCAAAACCAATCCAGAAGAGGAAACAGAGCACATATGAGATTTTTTTTTTTTTGCTTTTGGGCATTTTTTTCCCAATACAGCATTTGAAATATTAACTTTTTTAGCCCTATTCTTTTGTTATAAAAACCCTTGAAAGTTAAAGATTTTATTCTAAAATAGGGTAATTTACTTGAAGGTTACTATGCCAAAAGGAACTTGAACATGATAAGGTATTTGCAGTTAAGAATGTAGTATTTTTTAAAGTTTAATACTACACCATTATGTAAATTGGAAACAATAATCTCTATGCTGGAGTAGAAGATCAGGAATAAAGACTTCGTCTTCTTCCCAGACTCTGCCACTGACTTGAGCATTGCCATGAACAAGGCTTTTAGGACGACATTTTCAAAAATGATCACCAATCTCAGATGCAAATTTGAGACTGCTATTAGGGGAATAATTTTAGAGGTGCTGAACAACCATTACTCCAGCTCAAGTCAATGGGAGATGCATGTGCTCAGCACCTCCAAAAATAAGTGATTTTATATCACTTTACATCTTTATCTCACTGACACTATACTCAGCACCATGGTATTTCAGTGCCCGAGACTCCGGTTTTGAGACAAAAAAGCCACTAAAAGTATTAACAGGTTTCAGAGTAACAGCCGTGTTAGTCTGTATTTGCAAAAAGAAAAGGAGTACTTGTGGCACCTTAGAGACTAACCAATTTATTTGAGCATAAGGTTTTGTGAGCTACAGCTCACTTCATCGGATGCATCCGATGAAGTGAGCTGTAGCTCACGAAAGCTTATGCTCAAATAAATTGGTTAGTCTCTAAGGTGCCACAAGTACTCCTTTTCTTTTTAAAAGTAATAAGTGTTTTGTGATTGCTTCATTTTTAATAAAATAATAATAATAAATAATTATTATTATAATCAATAGAAATGGGCTCAAACTGGAAATTGTCTGCAGAATCTCTCAAACCTATCCCATTCTGGTGACCTCTCCAGTTTGAATACGAGGGAATAAAGTTCCAACCAACGTGACTTTGATTTTGCAGACCCAAATCCTGACCTACACATTTTTAAAAATCAAAACCACCTTATTCTTTTTCTCTAATAATAAATAACAGAACAACTGTAGAGCTAGTTTGGATCATCAGTATTACTATGATATTTAGCATTTCATTGGGATACGTATATCTGCTCAAGAATCTTCAGTTGACTTAGAAATTATATTTTCTTTTTATTAAAATGCTGTCTTAAAAGTAAAATTGGAGAAGATAATATTTTCTTAATGAATATTATTTACTGCTGTGGTTTCTTAAAGCTTTGATAATGATGGACCTGTCACAGTTATTTTTCTAATATGAATGTACCATTGTTTAAGAAATGCACAAAATATTCTGGGTAAACTCTTGCATTATTCTGCATTCTGCAACATATTTTGTTAGAAAAGCCCACAGTAGTATCTAAAATAGTGTAAATCATCATTTTTTAATCTGTCAGGAAGTAGATAGTGGCCCATTAAACTTTCATAATTAAATTTCTCCTGTACTCCCACACAGAACCATTATCTGAGTTTTCTAATTAACACAAGAGGAGGGAGTCAATTCAGAGTGATGGCATCTATAGCCATCCCCTTTCATTTTAATGACCTTTAATAAACTTTTATTACTATTGATATTGATAATTATAATACACCCTTTAATCTGCAATGTGATTCTAAGGGCCTTTTCAAAAGTTGAAAAATTCACCCTTAAGAGTTAAAGCAAAACAAACTGTTGTATTCCCAGAGACTCAGAATTTGAGGCTAGCGACATTATTATGAAAAAGCCTGGACATTGGCTGGAGCTGTGCAAATTTGCCTTTGCACCTCTATCAATGGACTGTACCATGGTCCTGATCTACCACAGCCAGGCAGCTCTCCAATCTTACAGTGGAACATCCCCCAAACAGACTGCCAATGATGCTGAATCATGAAGTGGTTTTATGACAAATAACTACTAGGAATTATGCAGAGTTCACTAAATTTATTTTGCTTTCACCCCCCAGAGGTCAGATACTAGAGAAGAGGATTAACCACTGTGACATTTACTCCTTCCCTAGATTTTCCCTCAATGGTTTTTATATTAAACATTTTTACATTGAGTTTTTTATACATCAGTCAAAAACTTCTAACCTTACAACAGTATGTCTGTGACACAATTCTGGGCGACAGCAGCTGAGCCCACACTCTGGTCACTGCAGCGCCAATTAAACACTGCAGGACAGACCTGGGTAAGCAGAGCTGTAGAGCCCTGCGGGGTACAAAATTTATATCCACGGATATAAAGCGAATATCTGCGGAGCTGCAGGACTCTAACAGGAACCGCAGTGGGCAAAAGCAGCAGTATGTCGGGCTGCCAATTGAAGGAGCCAGTGCCCAGCCCGGGCAGCTTCTCTGGCATGACTGTAGTGCCCCCTGCCTCTCTGGGGAAAGGGTGAGAGATCAAATAACATGTGAAGATGTGTCGTCACATGGCTTAATGCACTTAATCGGAAGGAGTTCAGATACCAGAGGCATAAGCGCAGTATAAAAACCTATACAGAATAGAACTGAAGCCACATGCTTCAGTTTATATACATGCCCCAGTTCTGCCTCTATTTTCATTGGAAATTGCAGGTGTGGGTAAGAAGGGAAATGCCCCTTCCTATAAAAAAAGAGAAGGGATTCATTATTCCTGTGGAGGGATGAGGTTTGTGTAGATGCCCTAAGCTCCAAAAAGAAATCCCACTGATGTTGGGGAATCCACAAAGAGGGCTTTCCCCTTCATGCTACTCCTCAGGTTCCCCTCCACTTCCATCGCAGCAGCTTGGCACAATTATGAGCCCCTTTACCTCCTCCTCACAGTTTCACTTTCAGTCTAGACATATCCTAGTACGCACAGAGCAAGAGTTCATGCTGGAAGAGCATGATGCAATGTGCCCCATCTTGCCCCCCCATGGGGTAAAATGTACCCCAGCTGCATAGTGTTCCAGAGGTATGGATTTGAACTTCATGACTCTCTATGATAGGTCAAAACCAGAATACTAAAGATGAACAACTTCAAATACTGGAGAAGTTTGGATTAGGATCCAATTCTAAATCTGAGCTTCCTGACTCAGGATCGTCTCCATTTATTACTAGAATCAGTGTGGCCACATCTTTATTGTGGATTACAAACATGGAAAAACAACAAAAGTGTTAAATAAAACAAGATAATTTGCAGTCTAGCAAAATGCAAAGAAAGTGCTAGAACATTTATTTATAATTAACTTGCAAATGCCAAGCAATGTATTTTATTTTAAAAAAAAAGAAAAGAAAAAAAGCTTCCTTTCTCACTCTATTAATAGACAAGAGTCACCACCGACTGTTAACTGCAAGTAGCTTACGTATTTTATTTTAATATAATTGTAAAATATGATAAGAGTGCATTTGCTGTAAGAGTATCAGCAGAAATCTTTCATTAATAACAACATTCATTCATACCTGGTGGAATCCTGCATTTAGATTAGACAAAAGGCAGCCATTAAATTGAAGTACTGATCTTATTAAGGAGCAGAGCTTTTATTTCTACTGCTTGAATTTACTGATGGTATGATGTGCACATTTAAATGCCAGAGTTCCTAAACACAATAAATAGAATTGGAAACCTGTGTATGCTTATTATTTTCCAGTAACTTTACTTCTTTTACTTGGTATTTTTAACTGGACTTTGTGTTTTCCTCTGTGGTATAAGGCGGCTAACCAAGTTAATTCCTGGGGTTGAAATCATGAACTCATAAGTGGAAGTCATGAACTGGACTAAAGAGAAGGGAAAATTCTCCATGAACAAGGTAGTCAATAAAATAATAGTTGGCGTATGTTGTCAGAGTGATTATGAGGTCTGTGTGAAAACCATAGTAGGTAAATTTTGTCTGGCAGTGAATATACATGCACAAGCGAGAAAACAGAGTCAATAGTGTAAATACAGGACAGGACCCAAGAACCTGGATTCTGTCTCCTGAAAAAACAAACACAATAAAACACACAGGGAGAGATCCCCTGTGACTTACAGCGCTGAAGGCTATAACCAGGCATGTTCAAGTGTCAGAGAATGGTCCGTACATATATGTGAAAATGCATGTGAAGCTGCTCTGACTAAAGCACTGACCACAACGTACAGTCCCCCATGTAAATTATTCCTACTCTGAGCAGCTTTTTCTAACAGCATATGGAAGCACTCTTAACACTATGCTTCTTTGGTGGACATTACAGTATAATGGAGTTCAGACAGAATTTGGCCTAAAAGTAACTAGATATCAATGACTGGTATTATCAAGCAATATTTCAGATGCCCAATCAAGTCTAATCATGTAGAGCAGTGTTTCCGAAACTTGGGATGCCGCTTGTTCAGCGAAAGCCCCTGGCGGGCCGGGCCGGTTTGTTTACCTACCGCATCCACAGGTTCGGCTGATCGTGGCTCCCACTGGCAGCGGTTCGCTGTGCCCGGCCCATGGGGCTGCGGGAAGCGGTGCGGGCCAAGGGATGTACCGGCTGCCGCTTCCCGCAGCCCCCATTGGCTGGGCACAGCGAACAGCGTTGATCCCAGCAATTACAGGCCGGTCAGCCTGACTTCAGTACCGGGCAAACTGGTTGAAACTATAAAAAAAGAACAAAATTGTCAGACACATAGATGAACATAATTTGTTGGGGAAGAGTCCACATGGTTTCTGTGAAGAGAAATCATAGCTCACCAATCTACTAGAATTCTCTGAGGGGGTCAACAAGCATGTGGATGAAGGGGATCCAGTGGATATAGTGTACTTAGATTTTCAGAAAGCCTTTGACAAGGTCCCTCACCAAAGGCTCTTATGCAAAGTAAGCTGCCACGGGATAAGAGGGAAGGTGCTCTCGTGGATTGGTAATTGGTTAAAAGATAGGAAACAAAGAGTAGGAATAGATGGTCAGTTTTCAGAATGGAGAGAGGTGGTGTCCCCCATGGGTCTGTACTAGGCCCAGTCCTATTTAACGTATTTATAAATGAGCTGGAAAAAGGGGTAAAGAGTGAGGTGGCAACATTTGCACGTGATACAAAACTACTCAAGATTGTTAAGTACCAGGTAGACTGCGAAGAGCTACAAAAGGATCTCTCAAAACCAGGTGACTGGGCAACAAAATGGCAGATGAAATTCAATGTTGATAAATGCAAAGTAATGCACATTGGAAAATAATCCCAGCTACACACACACACATTATATAAATCTATATCTATTTATATATCTATTTTTATATATATACACACACACACTAAATGATGGAGTCTAAATTAGCTGTTACCACTCAAGAAAGAGATCTTGGAGTCATTGCAGATAATTCTCTGAAAAAGTCCACGCAATGTGCAGCGGCAGTCAAGAAAGCGAACAGAATGTTGGGAATCATTAAGAAAGGGAGATAATAAGACAGAAAATATCATATTGCCTCTTCATATACCATATCATATCTAGCATAAATCCATAGTATGCCCACATCTTGAATTCTGCGTGCAGATGTGGTCACCCCATCTCAAAAAAGATATATTGGAATGGGAAAGGGTGCAGGAAAGGGCAACAAAAATGATTAAGGGTATGGAACGGCTGCCGTATGAGGAGAGATTAATAAGATTGGGACTTTTCAGCTTGGAAAAAAGATGACTAAGGGGAGATATGATAGCAGTCTATAAAATCATGACTGGTATGGAGAAAGCAAATAAGGAAGTGTTATTTACTCCTTCTTACACAAGAACTAGGGGCCACCAAATGAGCAGCAGGCTTAAAACAAACAAAAGGAAGTATTTCTTCACACAATGCACAGTCAGCCTATGGAACTCCTTGCCAGAAGATGTTGTGAAGGCCAATACTATAACAGGGTTCAACAAAGAACTACATAAATCCATGGAGGATAGGTCCATCAATGGCTATTAGGCAGGATGGGAAGGGATTGTGTCCCTAGCCTCAGTTTGTCAGAGGCTGGGAATGGGCGACGGGATGATTACCTGTTCTGTTCATTCCCTCTGGGGCACCTGGTATTGGCTACTGTCAGAAAACAGGATACTGGGCTAGATGGACCTTTGGTCTGACCAGTATGGCCGTTTTTATATTATGTTTATGTTTTTATGAATAGATGTTTTCAATTAAAGAAGGACTTCCCTGAATTTCCAAAATACTTGTAATGGAGGACAGGACATTGTAGAATAGATTAACAATTCATCTAGTCTAGAATCCTGCCTCTAGTAGTTACCAACACAATACCTCAGAGGAAGACTAAACAAACCCTTCAATTCACCTGGAAAATTAGCTAATATTCAAATATGGGCCAAAATTTTCTCTTCTGACCCAATTGGTGGTCAGCTTATGTTCTGAAACACACAGATTTATAGTCCTTGCTATTTTTATCCTCATCTATTTAACCCCAAATTCTATCATTAGTCAAAAGTGCCTAAAACTATTTTTGATTACTAAACCATTTGTTTCAATAGTGTCCTGCAGCTTAGAGTTCTGCAGATGACTTTCCTAAACAATCTGCTCAATACAGGAGGTATCTGATTCAGCCAAATCATTTTTGATGCAAACAGATTCATTTCACCCATCCTGGATACAGAAGAGCATTAATCTGCACGTCTGTTTCCGTCCATCTAGCTCAGCCAGTTGTAGCTCTGCAAGGAAAACGTCTCTCCTGACTATTAGGGAGATGGAAGAAGTTCTTCTCTCCTGTTGTCCCATTTTTCTTACTTCATAGAAAGAAGGTAAAGCAAGAAACCTCATGGTTCCAGGGCTTTGGAGTCTTGAAAGGGAATCTTCTAGAAAGAAGTCAAGTGTGCAATATAACCTCTGACATTTCAGTAGTATCCTGTGACAATCTAAGACAGGTTCTGAGGAGCTCAAATAGAATAGCTGACAGCTTGTTATATTTTACACAATACATATAACTGTTCAAAAATATTGATTAAAAAGGCACGTTTAATGTTTAAGGAATATGTTTTGGTTCTTAATGCACTAAGGATGTTCTTGTACACAGATTACAGTCTTTAAACATTGCCAAGGACAATGTCTGCAGGTATCTGTAGCAGTATTGGTTGCCCGCCAGACATAGCTCTAATTTTCCCACCTGACTTCTTAGAATATTGCCCAAGTTTACCATGAATGAACAAACATTTTTCCTTATCTCTCACTAGTCACCTCTTTTCTTTGCAGCTTATTCTGACCCCTGCCTCATGCTGGCAGAGAGTCCCACTCTGCACTAGGAAGCCTGTAGTGACAAATAGCAACTTTGCTTATGTTGCTCAAGAAAAATATAATGCTCAGCGATTTCATATAACACATACATATAAAAATAAAAGTGTACATGGAATACAAGTAGTCTTTAAATAGGACCCCCACAATTAAGCTCCCTTACTGTAATTCATGCTTAGAGCACATTTGGTGGTAAGAATTTAGGCCAAAAATTGGAAACAACGTCTGTGACAAAGGTATCAAGCAGCCTTTCTAGCCATGTACGAAGTTCAAGGTCTGTGTTTAGCCACCTGGATATTTCTAGATACTTGGATAACCCCAAGCTGGTAGTACACTGTTTAGCTCAAAAGGGGCCTTGTCGCCAGACACCGAGCTGATGAGTTTAAGGTTCTGTCTGTTGTGACCCACAAGAAAATTGTTTCTTTGATCCTCATTTAGGCAAATACTTCACACAAAGCCTTGCTAGCAAGGGCTGGGCATCTTAATGACAAAAGCTGGTAGCAGTCACTTACTTTACAAGTCAGAATCTATGTTTGCTTTAGCTTTTTCTTCACAGCCTAGCTGGTTGCTAGAAGAAGAGCTGGTCTCTGTGTACTCCCAAAAAGTCCAGGTACCTGCCTTGCAGGAAGTGACACTTTCCTATGTAAGTGATGTCAGCTCTTTAATTCTTCCTACAGGCCCCCTCCTGTTCTAGTGTGTAGGCTTACTATCTCATCTGTTGGGATTTGTTCCTGTTGCCCACAGTCAGAGTTGCCAGGGAGCTGGCTGAGGTAGGAACAGACACAGGCTGGAGCAGGGGCTGACTAGTGTGGATGCAGGAGTAGTCTGGAAATGATCAGCAAAGAGAGCGTTCCCAGGCAGGCAGTGAGATTGAGCAAAGACTGCTTCCCTTAGGTGCCTACTTCCTTTGGGATCACCTGGGTGGGTCCTTGCCTGTGGATTGGCTGAAGCCTGGTTGAATGGCATGAGACCTATCATAAGACCTGGAGGTAATTGCCTCTGATGACTCAACACACTGTCGGGCTCAGGGATGACTTAGGCTTAGGCAGGCTCAGAGATATCTCATACCTCTTGCTTGTGAGCCTTTCTATATAGAAAAGTTGGTGTTTTTCCCCTAAGGTACAATCACAAATAATTATGGGGACCTGAATATGGCCAGGCATAACCAACTTTCACATTAAACATGGCCTTACCTTTGTAAATCTGTGTTAAAAGCCTCTAACCAGTTAGCAGCTGTCCATTTTGTCTCTCAGTAGTCGTTCCCTGCCCCATATGGAGGCCAGTCTGTTTTGTCCATTTAAAATATGGGTGACATATCTCTCTTTTCTACTCTCAAAATAACATTCCCGTTTCCTAGTGGAAACTAAAACCTCTAATAGATCACCTGTATTTTTCCAGAATTCTGAGATTTAGTCCTTGGCCTCTCTTTGTTTCTAGTTGCTCTAATTCTCATTGACCTGTTCTGTTATCACCCTTAATTTTCATATACTTCACCAACACCTCTCGGTTTCTAACAGGTTTATCTTGCGTTGCATGGTCAATGCTAAAATAAAAATTATGTTACTATCCAGCAATATCTAACTTCGCTGTTGTCAAGTTCTCTTCATTATTTCTTTATGGGCCTCGATCTCCAAGTGGCCTCTTGCTCATCACATACTTATAAAATCATTGTCTTTGCAATCTTCTTTTCATTTTCACCCTGATTTTCTTGATCACCCTTTTATTTTAGAGGTCTCTCTCTCTTGCAGCTATGGCCCTATGATTTATATGTTTCGTACAGTCTCCTCTTGTCTTTCATTGCGCCCTGTATTTCTATGGCTACCTGCATTGTTTTCTCCACTTCTCCTAAAGTGTATTTATTTCTCAGTAGTATACATACTTGGTTGGGCTACCTGCAACTTGCTTTAACATATTCCCCATTTCTCTTTACTGTGTTTCTGACTCACTTCAGTTTCCCACCGTGTTCTGGTCAGAAGTGCATATGTTTTGTAACAACCTGCACACAAATGTTTATAGAACTGTTCACATCTTCCTTAGTTGCCTTACTTTTTTTTTTCTTTTTTCCGCCTAGGACTCAGGCCTCTACATTTATCTTTTCAACCACATCTTCTGGGTTAGTTAATGAAAGACTGAGGATTTCCATAGTCCTCTCACTTTGCTTGTTTTGTCCTCCTCTTGCATTCTGTTTCATGTAGATTGTGAACTTTCTGGGCTGGGACAGTCCTCTTTGTTATGTGTCTGTACTATACCTAGGACAATTGGGCCCTGATCCTTTATGGGGGTTCCTAGGTACTATCATATTACAAATAATAGAGAGTCCTACTCTCTTACCTCTTTGACTCTCACACTGTACCTCTCAAGTCTAGCCAACATGCAGCTATAATGTCATCTGCTTTACTTCTCAATCATTCACATCACCCCTTTCGCGGAATCTCGGTGTTGAGATTCCCGTCAGCACCTTTTCCACTCAGCTTATCCAGAACACCTAGTCCAATTCTGGGAGAACACTTCATCCAGTTCTCTGGAATCCAAAAACTCAGTTGAACTCCAACTCATCACTTAGATTACTTTATTAGGCATGTAAATGCTCTATGTCCATGCTGGCCAAGCCCAGATGCTGGGGGTTTAGGCACAAGGTGATACCACAGTTCCAAACCATTTCATAAACTACACCATTTATATACAGTTTTTGCTAGCTACTAATATCTAGACTTCTTGAATCTTATCGGTCTGCACATCATATGGATCATGTAAGGATCAGTCGCTTTGCAGATCATGTAAGGACCAATTGTTTATGTCCTCACCTTATCGACATTTCAAGCTTATCACTTAAGGGTCTTTCCATTTATTTCAACTATACGGAAAACACAGTCTTCAGCACACAGCCTGTCACACCCTTGTTTACGGTTTAACCTGGCACTCAAATCAAGCTATATGCAAGTTTATTCATGTCAAGCAAGATCTATGCCTATACCCTGCACTGGCTTTTCATCTTCTGTGTCATGTTCAAAACTCACAGCTTCACCTTCAAGACTTTGCACAGGTGCACCCCAAGCTACATCTCACCTCTAGTTGCTCCCTGCTCTTGAACTCTGGCATTCTGCTCAGCTGGTTTAGGTCACCTCAACATGTCACCTCCTTCACCCATGAAGAACTCCTCCTTCACCCATGAAGAACTCCATGTCCTTTCTTAGCTGACATCAATTTCTGGGACAGTCCCTTTACCCCATGCAACCTGTCTCTTCTCCTTCAAATCCCTCCTCAAAACTCACCTCTTCCAGTTAGCTTCCTTTGATGACTTAAACACTGTCCCCAAATTTTAATAGAGTAAGCTATTTTTGAAAAACATCTAGAGGCTGTAACCAGATATTTACATAACAATAAGTACATCTCGTGATCTTTAGTTGTTGCAATCATCTCTCTCTCTCATGCCCTTTTACCCACCTTTTGTTTATTGTCACCACTTGCTTTGTTAACTTTGATTTAGACTGTAAGATCCTCTAGGCAGAGACTTGTCATTTCCATTTGTCTTTGAAATGCCTTGTGCATTAAAACTGTACAAATATAGTGCAATGCAAAGAAGCAGGTATGTAACATGTCCACAGATGTGCTGCCTGACCTGCTTCTTATTTAGCATGTTCCAATTTATATCTGACTAGTTAATATCTATCGATACTATCCACCTGTTTTCAAAGGCCTTTTTAATTTCACTTAATGAGACAGCGCACTGGTAACTGCCTTTTTTTAACCTACTAATGTTACAAGTAACATCTTGGATTACAATAAATGAAAGAAATTAAAGACTTTTTTTTTCAGGTTGTTTACTCTTGCACATGACAGTACCTTATGTATAGTCAATTGCACTCTTTCTGCTGAACAGTCAGTTTCCTATATATTTATGTGGCTCTTTCAAACAGCCAAAGAGGACAGAAAAAACATTTATAAAAAAGAAAAATCAGTCCACATTAGGTTACATCTTCAGTTGTCTGACCACTGTATTACCATGAGTGTCATTAGTCCATTTGGAGTGAATTTGGGACAAGGGTATATACAAGGAGGTAAAACCCCAGGCATCACTGTGGGGTACTATTCATTCATTTCATTGGCAGTCCTTTAAAAACCGAAAGCTGTAGCCCACTCTGGGTCAGAAACAACTTCAAAACCACAACACAGTTGCCTATGGAGTATGGCATGGAGCCATGTGCCACCTTTGGGAAGGACATCTTTCACAGCTCTGTTTCTTTGCCATTGAAAGGTAATGACAAATGCTATGAAATGGGCAGAACAAACAGCAACCAGACAGTGCCTTTCCAAGGGCTATATTGTGCCATTCATTTTTCAGCAGAACTTCCCATTGAATTCAATGAGAAAGCAGTTCTGGTTTGAAAAAAAGAAAAGATTACTAGCAATGTGGCCTCTGTCATTAATTTGTGTATTTTTCAATGCTGGTATAAATGGGGAAAGGTGCATTAATCATAAAAGTTAATTGTGGGTTCAGAAATGTTTTACATTATTAACTTTCTGCATGTCTTCTAGTTATTTATAACCAAGACATTATGCAAGCAGTTGAACACACTGGCTCAGACATCATGCAGAGTGTATTATGTTCTGCTAGGGTTAAATTTGTAGTGAGCGGCAGGTGCCTATCGAATCTGCAAAATTCCTTGATTGATTTTTCATACAAAATTTCCATGGAGAATAAATTTTATCTAAGATGTAGTTGGGCTTCTTTTGAGGAATATCTAATTTGTGGGCTGCATACTACTAAGGTTTACAGTCGGGAATTGAGGAACACAGTCATTCTGTTTTGAATATACTGCAAGGAGTTTTCAGACTGACCTTGAGTAATATATATCCCATCCAACTCAATGTCCTTTTTGGGGGATAATTAAAGGTGTATCGGCATTTTAGGAACAGGATACACAATTCTATCTTCCTAGTTATTTCTAATTCACTCATCACCATGTTATCATTCGATTTTGTAACAGAGGAAGTGTTAGAAATAACCTTGTTATGAAACTTTGCCAGTATACTTTGGCACAATTGCTATATTACTAATATATTTTATACATGCCATTTTTGTCCTAATTAATAACACAGATGAAGAACAAAATCATTTGTTTTAACAGCATCATATAAAAGCATTTGGGTAAATATAATTAATGTTCTTGTATGAAATACCTTTTACTGAGTTATTGATGACTCTATATAGCCACTGAGTAAGTCAAATTACTATGTATTTTAGAAGCAATACGTTCCTTCCATCTTTGGTATTATTGTTCTATAAGAACCACCTAGCACCATTAAGAAGCTGCCACAGATACAGCAAAAAAGCCATAAGTCATCTTGGTGTTAACCACATTAAATATCTTCTACAAGTCTGGGACATACTGTTTACTTACTAACCTAAAAATTAGATCTAGAATCATGGGATTATTGTCAGGAAAAATGTAAATGAAATCTACAGAAAGTCTAAAAGAATGACCATATGAAACACATCAAAACACTGCTTTGTCTGTCTGTGAATTTTTATATTGTTTTTATTAGAGGAAACTTCACTCATCCATATTTGTCTTTTACAAAGCATTATGAATTGAGGACTACAACTCCATATAATTTATATTTTGTCATCTGGTTTGATTGGTGAAATTGTGTTATTGAGAAGGATTCTGAGATCACATTAGCTAGAAAAGAGTAATGCACTAACCCACTGGAAGAACAATACATGTTCTTATCTACAAAGGCAGGCAATCAATTTTCTAGTGCATACATCAATATAGGCTAGAAGTCCACTATTGGCAGATCAGGTGGATGAGGTCCTGATACTGGCTTTACCAGCAATGATTACCACTGAAGAATTTACAGTGGACTAAAAAAACCCAAAAAACCCAGTAGTTCCATAATATCACTGTAAGTGAATTCTGTAATAAGATAATGGAAACTCTCCCCTCAGATACACTACATACACTCTATTTTTACATTAAAAATCTAAGGAAATACATAATTTTAACACCTTGTACACAATAAAAACAATGACTAGAAACAAGGAGGCAAACCCTCAGTTGCGACTTTAATGGAGCTACAGCCATTTACACCAGCTGAGAATCTAGCCCAGAAAGTAGTAGGCATCTCATAGGAGAACTTATTCCCACTGGCTTTCCAGCCTAGTTTTGCAGACACAACCAGGCCTTTTGAGTGCTTGCTATTTGGATAGGGTTAATGAAAGAGGTACGATTCCTCCCAATCTCCTGCCCCCTGCCACCCCCTTGAATGCTTCACATTTGGGATGAAACAAATTCCTGTGCAGAGGTACAAGCCCTGTACGCCACTTAAGTCTCACTGAAGTCCAGGGCTGCAATGCTGGCCCCATTGACTCCTTGGGGCCAAGATTTCACTCCATGACTTTGGTGGTGGAGAGCCTTGCGGTGGTCCTCTGCACAGTGTAAAATTTCATCCTTGCAGCCCAGGCAGTCCCATGGTGTTGACTCAACCTCTTCCTACCCATCCCTGGTGCAATTTTCTTGGGATGCTCCAGAGGACATAAAGGAAACTGCAGAGAGACTGGAGAAGCAGCTATGCTATGAAAGCCTTGGGGAAAGGCACATTTAGCACTGCAATTTTGACCTAAAAAAGAGCATTTGATTAGGTGAAAAATATTAATTCACATTCAGTATGTATGTTGATATGAACACAAAAATAACTGCATAGAGCACATTAACAGTGGCTACACATTTATTGCAGTAAGAAAATGCAAACCATGTATACAGTATCCAGTAATGTAATCATACAATTGTAGGTATACATGGCAAAAAAAGCTATTAATTATAGCCCAAATTCTGCATTGTGTTATGCCAGTTACATGCCATTGTAACCCCCTTATAGTCATAAGACAGGTATAAGAATTAGGAAAATCAGGACCTGAAACTCCCACAGATCGGATAAGATTTAATGAACCAAATGGAATTTCTAAACTTTTAATGGATGCTGATCACTAATTTAGGCAATTTTCAAATGATCAGAGTAAAGAATCGCCCAGTGTGTAATTTGAATTGAAGAGCTGTGTGAACTATTCAACTCAACCCACAAAAGTATTTGAAATCAGCGCTGGTTCAATTTTGAACTGCATCTGTGAAACAGCAGTGATTTACTCGAATTTTTTTCACGTTTATGAACTGTTCATAGATTTCTTTTTTGGCTCTGTGTCAATATCCATTAACTCTTTTAGACCATTGATTGTGCAGTTCAAATTTGAAACTGACTCACTGAGGTGATACAGGCATGTCACACAGTGGAAGTCACCTGGCGCCTGATTTCTCTACTGCCATGAGACTTGTAGAATCACTTACATCTGTGCAAAATAACTGCAACATGTGTGTAAAATGTTACCAAATAACTGCCTGCTTACAGAGGTGATTGCAGTTTACACTTAATTTACAAAAAGAAAAGGAGGACTTGTGGCACCTTAGAGACTAACCAATTTATTTGAGCATAAGCTTTCGTGAACTACAGCTCACTTCATCGGATGCATTCAGTGGATGCATCCGAAAGCTTATGCTCAGATAAATTGGTTAGTCTCTAAGGTGCCACAAGTACTCCTTTTCTTTTTGCGAATACAGACTAACACGGCTGCTACTCTGAAACTTAATTTACACTCACTTTCCACAGGTGTAAATGACTACACAAGCTGCAAAGAAGTAGCAAATTTGGCCCATGGCATTTCTCCAGTGTCCTTGATTAGCTGATCTTATTCCAAGTGATCAAAATGGCAGCTTGGCTTAATAGCCATTTACATCTGGCTGCTTATGCTTTGTCTACATGAGCAAGTTTTTAAACTGATTTAGTTAAACCAATGGAAACAACCGTGAAGACATTCTAGTTTGTGTGTGTCTTATTTTGACCTAGTTTGAGTGGATTCCTAATGCATTTAAACCTCTCTTAAACCAGAATAAGAGAGCCCATACACAGGGGTGGTGAGTTGTATGGGTCCATGGTGCGTGGGTTCCAGGAATATTCAGGGCCTGGGGGCCTGGCTCCACCAATGTTTGGAGCCAGGTCTCTCCCCCGACCCTGTCTGCTGCCCCCACGCACTCCCTCGCTGTCGGCCGCTACTCCCTACAACACAAGAGCGGTGCCTGCGGCAGGCTGAGGCAGCTGCTGCACCAGTGGAGGGAGGAGGCGCACACATGATTGGCAGCCCTCCCCTCCTCCACACCCACCGGGAGCTGATGCCAAGGGGGCTTCCGGGAGACGGAGTCTGGGACCTCACCTGAGCAATTGCTGGGGCTTGGGTGAGTGTCCGACCGTGTGATCCACACCCTCTTCCCCCCCGCCAGCAGCCACCACTCCTGCCCCGCACTGGGCAAGGGGCAGCCCCATCCCCCGTAAGCCTATGGTGAGGGGCAGCAGGCTGCAGCAGGGAAGGAGGCCACATGTGATGGCAGTCCCCTCCCCCCTTCACCTACCACTGGGGAGGTGAGGGGGCTTCCTGGACCTGAGAGGGGCCCAGCCCCTAGGAGCATGTACAGTGATGGTGCTGGGTGAGTGTGCTGCCGGGGGGGGGGGTAGAGTGGGGCCCCTCCCCCACAGCTCGCTGCTGCCAGCGAGGAGACGGCTGGGGGAACTGTGGAGTCCTCTCTGACCCCAGCCCCGGGGCAGCCTGCCTGCACCCCAGACTCCTCATCCCCACCCCCGCCCCACCCCACCCCAGAGCCCGCACCCCCAGCCAGAGCCCTCACCCCCTGCACCCCAACCCTCTGTCCACCCTGAGCCCTCTCCTGCACCGTGAACCCCTCATCCCTGGTTCCACCCCGCAGCCCTCACCCCAACCCTCTGCCCCAGTCCTGAGCCCCTCCCACGCCCCAAACCCTTCATCCCCAGCCCCACCCCAGAGCCCACAGCCCCAGATGCAGTCCTCATCCCTCCACACCCCCCACATTGTGCAATTTTGGGAAACTGTTAAATGCTTACTGTTTCCAGTCCATTTTTACATTATTTTTAAATATATATATGTATCGGCTTACAAGGCAGGTGTGGGGGGGAGGCGGGGAACTTGGACCCATTCTGGGCACCACCAAAAATTATGCAAACCTGCCACCCCTGTCCATACAGCCTTTTGCACCTGATAAATCAGTTTAGTTAAAACTGTGCAACTTTCTTGCATGGACAAGACCTTAGAGGCTATATTTTAGTTGAGGTCCCTTATCCAGCTGAAAAAATCTGGAAGGAAAAAAGTATCCTTCTGGCTCCTGTGTATTGGCCTGAACATTTAATACCTCATGCAGTTTCTCTGGGTCCTGACTTATTTTCTATTTCTGTCAATATACAGGAAACTGTACTAATAATACCTGTGATTTTATCTACCATCAAAACGAGGCATAGTATACTATTTCTAGACAGAGAGCTACACAATTCTTCTTCAGCTCCCCTAGTTAGTGAGTAGTTGACTTAATATTATCATTTAATATGCTACCTGGCATGACTGTCAGAGACAGAGAGGCTTCAGTTCCTAGATTGTTTTAACACCTCCAGTGCCAGTTACTATACAAGTGCACTCTTGACCTCACATTTTTGTTTTTGTGTTGCTGAACAGCAGTTGTATCTGGCTGATCTATATTCAGAAAATAATCTTTACATAGTTGAGTGGGTGTGGTTCCATTTTCCCTTTTAGCTCCTTTGACTCCATTCTCTGAAATATCTGCAATAGCCTACTGGAACGGCTGGCTTAGTTGCTGCAGCTTAATATTTTATAAAACTTTGATTTGGCTTCTCATCTCCGGTCTTGACTTATGTGTGTACAGTTCAAAGGTTAGATTCATTAACACGCTGGCTACATGGGAACAGGGGAATGCTGAGAACTCACAGATCATGGATATGAATTTGCAATGAATGACTACAGCAAAACAAGAGCCCGTGTACATGTGAGCACACACATGAGATTTCTGCATTCATGTGAATTTGAATGTGGGATTTTGCATGTGTGTGTGTGTGATGTATGTATGTGGTGCCGGGCTATGTGCGCTGGGATGAGAGTGGGTTTGCACAGCTCTAGTGAAGAGTTAACACCAGAGACCAGAACTAAAATGAGGCAATAACAGCAGTGTTTTATTTCTCTCTCATGGGAGATGGCTTAAGGATCCATTTAAATTGATGTAGGTACTATACAGCATACTACATCCGAATATGTACTTCCAATCCTCACGTTCTTGTCAGGGGTAAAAATAGTAAGAAATTCCATTCAATAATCAGTTGAAAGGGGGAAAAAAAACAGTATCACGTACTAAAATATGGAATTAGGGCAGAGTAACTAGCCTGAGGATATATTTTGGACTGAATGTTATTTTTCAAGATTTATAAGGGTTTTAAAAGAAGCTTGCAAAATGCCACAGGAGAAATGAAGTCCTCCTAAGCTTTACCTTGTTTTGCCAGTGCTTTCATAACACTTGTTTATGTTTTAAAAGGGAGGGGGGTGGAATGTACAGTGAGGTGGAACGGTTATTGACCAGATTGATCATGGGAACAAATCTGCTGGTGGTAACCTTGTTTAATGATATGTTGCTGGGCTCAGCACCTTGCTGAGGCTGTGATTCCTCACCGGCTGGGCCCGCATGATGGATCACGGTAGGAGGCTGATGGTGCAATCACTCACTGGCAGCCACTGACACCTGCACCAGTCTGACACCTGTCCCCTCTGGATGTATCAGCCAGCCTGTTCAGCCTATTGGGAGACACAACTATTCCACCAAACAACAAACAAAAGTTCTTTATCTACCTTGCAACTTCTTTTGTAGGACGTTTCCTTCTTTTTTTTATTCCATTTTATTCCAGTTCAATTGGCAATTCAGCCATTTCCTCCCATCCCTCATTCAAAGTCACAACAAACAAGTCCAAGTATATATCTTAGCCAAAAATTAACTCACAAATGTATGAAAGTGGTACTGTCCCAGTCTCCGGCTAGCTGTGTTTTTCCACTAGACATTATATGAAGGCACTTAAATTCTGTATATACCATTATTTAAAGAAAACTACTCTTCAGTCATTTGTATTCCATACACTCACATCACCACCTCCCAATTAAAACTTATAGTGGAAAAATGTGCCACAACCACCTTGTTGTAGACCATTTACTTTGTTTTACATTCTTAAGAAAAATGGAAAGATAGATCTATTGAACATTATTTTGGATTCCATGTCTTAATACAGTATTCAGAGATAAAATTATAATCAAACTAAAATCAGTTGTATGGATGTGTTATATATAATATACAAAGAATATTTTCAATGATTTTCTTCTAGAGACCCTTCATGGACATTTACAGAGCTGATGGGCTCTTAAAAAAACAATACAATAGTAAGGCAGTCCATTATAAGTATAGAAAATGGTTAGGATATAGGTAGAGTTATCAGGAGTCCTGTTTTCGACCGGAACACCTGGTCGAAAAGGGACCCTAGTGGCTCCGGTCAGGCTGCTAAAAGTCCGGTCGGCGGCGCAGCAGGGCTAAGGCAGGCTCCCTGCTTGCCCTGGCTCCATGCGGCTCCTGGAAACAGCTGGCATGGTTGGCTCCTAGGTGCAGAGATGGCCACGAGGGCTCCACGCGCTGCCCCCACTCTGAGCGCCGGCTCCACAGCTCCCACTCCCGACAAATGGGAGCTGCGGGGGTGGCAGCTGCGGGCACAGGCAGCACGCAGAGCCCCCGGCCCCTCCGGCTAGGAGCCAGACATTCTAGCGGTTTCCAGGGGCCGCACAGAGCCAGGGCAGGCAGGCAGGGAGCCTGCCTTAGCCCCGCTGTATCGCCAACCAGGAGCCACCTGAGGTAAGCGCCGCCCAGCTGGAGCCCGCATCCCAAACCCCCCACCCCAGGTTGGAACCCTCTCTCACACACTAACTCCCTCCCAGAACCCGCACCCCAACCTCATGCCCCAGCCCTGAATCTCCTCCTGCACCCAAACTCCCTCCTGGAGCCCACACCCTGCACCTCTTCCCATGTCCAAACTTCCTCCTGCACCCCAACCCTCTACCCCAGCCCTGAGTCCCCTCCTGCACTCCAAACCCCTCTCTGACCCCATCCCTGAGCCCACACCCCCAGCCAGAGCTCACACCCCTGTCCCCTGCCCCAGCCCTAAGCCTGCTCCTGCACCCTGAACCCCGTATTTCTGGCCCCATCCTGGAGCCCGCACCCCCAGCCAGAGCGCTGACCCCCTCCCGCACCTCAACCCCCTGCCCCAGCCCAGTGAAAGTGAGTGAGGGTGCGGGAGAGCAAGCGATGGGGGAGGGTGAAGGGGGGGCTTCTGAGAAGGGGTGGGGCCAAGGGCAGGGCAAGGGTGTTCAGTTTTGAACTATCAGAAAGTTGGCAACCCTAGATATAGGATAATTTTACCATGTATTCTTCAAATCTTAAATTTTATATAAAGGCTTTTTCATTAGTTTAGATTACAAATCTGAAGTAAGCATCAGTTAAGAACAGGAAGCCCAGTTGAACTTCAATATGTTTCTTAAGTGTCCATTAAGCAGTCTCACAATACAAAGTATAGCTAACACACATCCCTGCAAATGACTATAAATTCAAAGCTGTAATTCACAGGACTAGAAGGAGCTGCACCACCAATCACAATTAGTTGGATTGAGCTCTTCACCAACAGAGACCACAGGCTGCTAATCAATGGTATACGGGATGCCTTACACTGACCCCGTTTTTCTTGAAAATGAGACAATTATTTTCTGAAGTTTGCTATATTACCTATACTAGCTATGGGAGAGATCCTGCAACCCTTATTCATGTGAGCTGTCCCCACGTTGTCCTACAATCTTTACTCTCATGAATTGTCCCGTGCGAGTAGATTACAGGATTGTGGTGAGCCGTCACCTGTAAAAGTGGTAGCCATAATAACTTGATGTAAAAGCACTTGATCCAAGTCTTATTCTTTTCACTGGTAACTACATATAGTTTACATATAACCTGTGTGTGCACACACACATTATATCCCAGATAGTTTTGAAGTGAGCACTAATATCCCATTGAAACTTAGTCTTTGGGTCACCATTTGTGATAGCCAGTAAAGGGTAAAAATACAAAACTAAAATTTGTCATCAACCATTTTTAAAAAATATATTTTCTCCTATTTCCTTTAATGAGTTATTAGTAATCAATATATATATTTTTGAGTCACTATTGAAAAGAACACCACTCAGATATACATGTACCTATAGACACATACACAACCACACCAAAAGTATGATTGCGTATCATTTAACTTGATAACCATACCCCAACTCTTCCTCCTCCTTTTGGGATGGCAATCACAGTATGCAGCTGCTATGACAATGAAAATGCTTTTCCAGCTGCAGCATCTGGCTATTTGGCAGACTCATTTAGTAGTTGTGTTGGCAGCATTGGATTTGCCTCTGGGTATATCATATGTTTATAAAGGCAACGAACTGTCAACCTATACTCATTCTGTTTGTGCGCATCTCATCTTTGTGTATGGGTCCTTTTCGTTTTATTGCATGAAAATATGAATCAAACCTAGAGAGAAAAATCACCTACTGAGTTTATGATAATCAAAGAAGTTACCTATGAACACAACTGTGTCACCTAAATTTAGCCATCTTATTCTCAGTAAAATCTGTTTTATTTGTAATAAAGATAATTCACAAGACAAAAATTCTCTGTTGTACAACAAAACTGCACATTTGTGTGTGTGTGTGTGTGTGATTTCTCTGTGAATAAGACCCTTAATACAGTGATAGCATAATAAATGGAAGGGAACATTTTTCATGTTACAGTAATAAATGAGATGTTAAAGGAATATCCTGATATGTGAGCATTTTGTAACTACTGCTTGTTGTTTTGTGGCAACTCGAAAGCAGGGCTCACTGAATTAGCTATGATGTACTATAAAAGACTGGTGTTAAAAAATGCTTACCATTGTAAATGTAGCTTCTTTACATTTTAAGATCCTTTGGTATAACACACGAGCAAACACAATGTTTAAGCAATTAAATAATCTGTCTTGATCTACTCTTTAGCAGAAAAGTATTCCAACATGCTGCAAATCGGGGGAGGGGAGGAGAGATTATTTTTAAATGATCTTGCGCTACTGACCTTATATTTTAAAGGTAACAGAGAACATTACTTATCTACCTACACAGATGTATACATTAGTGTACAGGTAAGTAATCTGTTACATTTCTACACCACTGAAAAAAACCTCTCAGATAAAATGTCCCTCTTCCCTAAATGCTTTTCATGGAAAAAACATGCAACTTTCAAAACCACACAGTCCATGGTGGGTAGCAATGAGCTTTATTCATGTGTGTTGTAGCCTTCGAAATTCATTCCAAATAATTTCAATGTTGAAAAATAATGGTGAGGGTCCTCAACTTATAAATATCATGAACTGAGTTTTAATTCATTTAGGTTTACTTAATATTGCTTTTTACAAGCAAAAATTTGAAAAAAAAAATCCAAATATAAACTACAAGAATGTTTTAGCGAAGGCAGCTTGTGGTAGAAATTCTGATTTTTGGAACTCTTTCTAGAATCAAAAGAAATAGACTGAGCACTTAATTTATTTTTTATATTTTGAGGCAGTTTTGCATACAAAAAATAAAATGGGGGAAAGAGGGGAGATAAATAAGGGGCCATCGATTGGTATCTAAGATTTGTTTCTACCAGCAATACTATCAATCCAATGTAAAGATTAATTCAAAAATATATTTTTAAAATTCCCTTCCATACATTTTTGTAACTTATTACTATATTTAAAACAAAACAAGGAGCTGTTTTTCCCCAGGATCACATAAAACAATGTTTATATGTTCATTTTGGTTTGGTTTTTAATATGTGTAGAATTCATTGAGGACCACATAACAGTCCCAATGAAAGAAATTTTACAATTTAAAATGAAACTCTTTATGCAAATTATTTTGCCTTTGGCTATTTCAGAATAAAATGAAGGAAATGGAGGATATTATAATTTTACATAACACTAGTGAGATTGCTGTCATCTTTGATCTTACATCAATTAGTCAAGATCTTGAATGATCACAGGCAAAAAAACCTAAAATCTGCTCCCCAGCTGAACAAAAATGTGTCAAAGAATCCAACTGCATAAATTATTACATTATATCCTAAAGCAATAATATTTTCTTTAGGTAGACTTTCTGGTTGTCTGTTATACACTGGGAATAGAATCTCAATATATATTTTATTGTATATACAATGATCTACGCTAATGTATATTTTAATCTAATTTTCCCACAAGTGTTAGCAATATCAAATTAATCTTAAATATGACTCCATACTGAAACTGGGCTCTGCTCCCCTCTTGGGTTATTTCCAATAATTCTGTTGAGGAATCTGGTTAAAAAAACAAGGTAAAACAGCCCACTAATGAACTTTTCACTAAGTAAAACTTGATAAGCTGCAAGCAGCTATAGTATTTTAACGTTACTCATTTGAGTAGGTGCTATGAAGTTCCCCTCCCCAACTTAGATTGTTACAATATGGAGCTAGAAGCTATATTTAACTTTTAGGAAATATGACCTTTTCATTATATATGAAGAGCTACAATTTCTAAACATCAATGAACAACCAATCCCCACAAAGTTTTTCTTTTCCCTACAGGTAGCATGAAATGGAGCCAGAATGACAGGGCCCCATCTGAGCCATGCCCAGCTCCCCCAGTCTGCACAAACCCACTCTATCAATCATGGCAGGATAATGCATAGTGGCTGCACCTGTGACAGGAAATGATTGAGTGCTGAACACAGGGCCTGCTTCGCCTGTCGCTTGTGCATTTGTATTTCTCCAGGGCCAGTTCAAGAATTTTCAGAACTTGGGGGAAAAATTATCTTGCATTTTAGAAATATTTTAATTCTGTTTGATTATTGCATGACACCACAATATAAAGACCTAAAACTGACTTGCAGGGTAACAAGACCTAAGTTCTATCAAGGCAACATAACTATACATGGTGTAATTTTATTAAGGCGCAAACAATTTAGTCTAGGTACAGTACGTAGAGACTGCAGGTTGTTGACATCTGTTTGATTTCTCCTAAACTGTTAATACAAATGACAAGTTTTCACTTTACCATAATGTAACAGAGATACAAAAAAGCCAATACTTAATACAGCTGAAATACTCACAGTCTTAAGATGATGTTTAATATAAAAATATAGGAAACCAGTGAGAGATAATCAAATAACTTGCTTCAAAGCAATCCTTTTTTCAGGAGAATTTTTAGAAGGACTTGATTTAATTTAGTACTTTTTTTTTTTAAAGACTTCAGTTTAGCAGTAACCTAAATTTAAGAAACTACAGTTACAATGATTGTGCTAATTCTGCCCTTTTTGTAAAAATGTATGTAAGCAAAATGTATTATAATATATGCACAGAAAACATTTTATCTGAATTAATGTTTGTACAGAATATTGTGTATATTTCTTTTAGATATATAAAAGGAATCTACACAATTCAGGTAATAGTACATAAGGATCATATATGTTTCCTGTTTAAAAAAAATATGTAATTCAATCTAACTCTACAAATATTTGTTATATGCAAATCCATGAAAAAATAATTAGCTTACTTTAAAACAAAATGAACACTTAAAAAATGGGAGGAAGCAATCTAAAACATGCCAACCCCTGAAATAGCAGGAAGAATGTAATCACTGCTGTATAAACATTAGACAATGATATTCTATGTATGTGTGGCATTTAATTTTAAAGTCAATATTATTACCTGTACATACTAAGAAGTCCTTCATATGGTTTCTAAAGTATTAAAAGCTTTTATTTTCCTAATAAGTCTATGCCATTTCAAGTGCTGATGCATTTTTGGAAAACTAAAATGCTGAAACAAAGGGTTTTCAAGCTCATATATCTGAAAAGACGACAATTGCTTCCAAGAAGTTCTGAGCTTCTCCCGACAGTTACATGTCAATCGCCAACATTTATCTGAACTCCCCTTTTTTCAGTTGGTTCTTCACATTGTTAATAAACGTTTCACAATTGCCTCTTCAATGCCTTTTTTCAAAGTTCACAGAATGGATCAAGAAATGGATATTTAAGTTATGGTGATGGCTGGGCCATTGTATAAGTAAACTAAAGGTACATTGTTACCAGAGGACAAGACCTCAGGGAAGAAAAACAAAAAAAACCCCGAGGGGCACAGTGTGTCAAACCACTGCTATTGAAAGAGTTTTGTCCTCTACTGATTCGTCCGCAGTTCGGCATTTCTAGCCTCTGTGCTCGCAGATCACTAGAAACAATGAAAAATTGGTGTTTTTTTCTTTTAAAGGAAGGCTTTGTATGTGGCAATTGGTGTGTGCTTGCTGCTTCACACTCATCCCCCCCCACCCCCCCGGAGCGGCTGTAGCCCCTCAGCCTGGAAAAGCAGCCAACGTGAAGCAACACAAGCCTCACTACCTAGCGTGTGCGCCTCTCCGAGAGCGAGCAGCCGCCCCTACTCCCGGAGTAAGAGCCAGTGAGAGGGGACAGCTGCTGCCAGAGCTCAGCTCCGTTTCTTGCAGGACTTGGGGAGCTGGGGGGGGGGAGGTTCCTCCTCCTCCTGTGTTCTCCCCCACAGCTGCAGGGCAATGGCCGCAGCAAGGCTCGCAGCTTGCGACCCCTCTCGCTGCTGCTGCAGCTGGGTGTTAACTCTCGTGCCTGATTCGGGTTTATTTATTTGCAGTCGGATTCCGTGCATCTGGGAGCAAAGGAAGGGGAAGGAGGTGCAGCCAGGAGCTTTCTTCCTCCGGGCTCAGCAAACATCTTTCACATACCCTTCCCGCCCCTCCCTCGCCTTGGTCCAGTTACAACAGTTTCCTCCTGGCCTGGGTTATGCTGAGTCTCATGGATGCTCCCGTCAGTGGCAAAAGAGCGTTCAGGTGCCACTTCCCCATAAGGTTCCCCCCTCCCCCACACCACACAGTATCTGGCTAGGAGACAAAGGGGTCCCCGGCTTCTGGGTTAACAGGCCTGAGACTTCCCCAAGCCATGCTATACAAACAATCACTAGGTTCAGGGAAAGCACCAGTGATTCCCCCCCCCCCACACACACACACACTCCTCTGCTGCCAGGGAGGCTATAAAGGGAAAATGCAGCCCAGGCGGCTAGTTAGAGACCCCAAGCAAAACTTAGAGCGTGGAAAGGGAAAAGAGCCCAGCTTCACAACTAGCCTTTCTTGGAGGGGGAGAGCGAGAGAGAAAGACAAACATCTGGGGATTGGACCATATGCTAAAGCTTTGTCTTGTCCTTCAAAGTTAGGCTGCCCTTGAAGTGATTTGTCAGGCGGCCTAACTGTGACAGGGAGAATATGTGGCAGAGGAGGAGAGAAGGGGGGGCTGAGGCACAGATTGAGAGGAGGGGGAAAAGGTGAAAGAGGAGTGGGGGGCCGACTGAACAGAGGAAAAGACAAGGCAGGGCACAAAGTGTGTGTCGCAAAGGCACAGAAAGGAAAAGAAACAAAACCGGGAACTCCTGTGTGTCTCACACAGATGGAAAGGGAAAGAAATGGGGCGTGGGGGCAAATTCTCTTTTCCCCACCTCCCCAAAAAGGAAGGCAAGAGAAAAGGAAAAGCAGCAGCATGAGAATGAAACAGAGAATGCAAAGGAAAAGCGGAAGAGAGAACATGAAAGTGGAGTAGAGACACAGGGGAGGGTGAAAAAGCAGAGAGATGGAGGAGAAGGAAGAGAAAAGCTACTGCTACGGCCTCCTTTATCCCTCTTCCCTTTTGCCCACCAAGCACTGAACTGATTAGAGTGTAATTAAGGCCATAAAACCTTCAGCTTATCCACCTGTTTATTCACTAAAGTCGGGGGCTCATCAGGCAAATTAGCTCCTTCCAGGCTGCACATTGGGCCTAGAGCTGGCCTGATTAATGAAGTTTATTGGGAGCTGTTAAAAGCATTAACTGAAGGAAATCTCAGCAATTCGTCATATTTAAGAGATGGAAATTAAATCTCCCCATGCAAATGAGAGGAGACTCCAAAGGAGCTTCTTTTAGAGGTTATTAGGGATGGGGGCGCTGGCTGAGTTCTGCTCACAACACTGCTTCCTACCCCCTGGGCAGACAGTCCATTGAAACTGGGCCTGTACTGGTGAGGAATTTGCAATGCAGGCTCTAATACTTGGGTGGCAGACAAGGGGAAAAAATGAGATTTGAAGGCACTAGCTCTCAACTTGCCAAGGTCCAAATACAGGAGCCAGGCCTAGAACCAGGGACATTTAACTAAGGCTATGGCCCCAGCTGATCTTGTATTGAGTGTCACTTTAAGGTCTAAAACATTTTCAGTATAGTTCAGCCAACTAGTGACTTTACAGGACTGTTTTAACACAGTTGGGTCCTGTATTCTTTGGCCAGCAAAGCCATTTTCACATATTTAGCCTGAAGTATTTTAAACTCTATTTAGAACTGGTTTAGGTAACATGGTTTTATAAGAAGAATACAAGGGCCCACATAATACTGGAAATGTAAAATGCACTGGGATTTTTATTAAGGAATGTTGTTGGTAACGAGCTTTGAGAACCACAGATAGCAGGTACTGCATATAAACAAAGTATTATTCAGATATGAGAGATGGGTGAAAAAGCAAAGTTTGGATTTGGATCCTATTCTGAACTTTCCCAAATTTCTGGAGTGCTTAGAACCAGGATTTTAGTTCAAACTCATCTGAATGTGAATAACAGTTCCAAGCCCTCAGCTTCATGAGTTATAGCATTTCTGATAAAAACAATCTACAGTAATAAGAGGAATAACATTTATGAAACAGGTAAATTTGCTTCCATAATGAGGAGGGTAAGAAGAAGAGGAAAAAGAAAAACTGTTGCTTATTCTTCCTTTTAAATGTTTGGTTTACAAGTTTACTAGGAAGGGATTTATTTTAAAAAAAAATGTTTTTAATAGCAAGAAAATTGCTTACTTTCATCTCAAATAAAAAAAAATTCAACAAGGAAGATAAGTGGGGGGAGAAGAGTGTGTCCATGTTTGATAATTCCTATTCACGGTGCTTGGATATCTCATTACTAGAAAGCTAATTATTTGTTGCAATTACTGGATTAACAATTTGTTAATCTTTTTTTCTTGTCTGTGGAACATTGACCTATTATTTTTCTCTCTGTAGAACATTTACCTGATGCAGTGAAACAAGTTGAATATCTTGTCTGGATTTTCACAAGGAAACTGAAATGCCATATCTCATTATGTGTAAATTTGTCCAGTGCTCTTACTATTTTCTAATAGACAGCACTGCTTTTACCTATCACATTTAGCACCTCTGTAGCCATGGCAGAGAAGGACATTAGTTTTCTATATTTTTCATTCTGAAGACTACTTCCCAATAGCAAAAGAAAGATCTTCACCTCTCCTCCCAACACCGCAGTCCCTTATTCAAAACGTTTCACTCTGTGGACCACTATGCAGAGCACAGTGAGAAACTACAAACAATGGCTTGAGAAAAACAGGACTAGTAGAATGTGTATTTTTAAAAATGTCAATATATGAGTTTCGGTTTCCTGTATAATTCAATCTGCATACACAAATAATATTTTTTAACAGAGAGACAATATTCATACACATAACTCAGTCATTATCTATACGGTAGCCTCACCAAGACTATCTACATACCTATAAAAAGGTAAAGGTCCTTTTTGGTTACTACTTTAAAAAAACCTTTCCTGCAACAGCTATATTTTTACTTTTACCTTTCTATAACAAATGTATTATTGCATGTATTATGCAGTGCGTAAGTCTCCTATTCTGAAAAACAGACTGTTTTAGTTAGCCTGGGGTGGGTTTTTGTTTATTCTAACTGGATGATGATAAAGCATTTCCTAGGGTTATAAAGTACCACAGTATTTTCCAGCTACAGTATCCAATTATGTAAGGGATAAGGAAACTATTATCTATGCTCATTTGTGTGGTGTATGTCAAACTTATTTAAAATGTTCTCAAGGATTTGCTTCAATAGATTAAGAATATTTAAATCTAAAATAGCACTAGATAATTTAACTTTTGGCCAATATTACTACTTAGTTTTCAATAGAGTAAACTACTTAGGTTTTTTAATGACTTAAGTACAGGCCTACAACAGGTCTGTTTGAGACAATGCTTATACCAATTTTGTAGATTTCTTCTGAAGATTCCTTAAATTCAAGGAGTAGGGGGAATATACTGCCAAAATACTTATTTTTCTTGCTTATCAGTTTCTTCAATAAATTGATTTGTCACATTATGTGGGGTCTTTTAGTTACACCACTAATGGAATGTGCCACTTTGAACTCTCCTGTTTTAGAAATAAAAGATGCTGTTTAAAGAGAAATGTTTAGGTCAATCCACCAAAAACTTGTAAGTGCACTATAAATCACATTTTAATTAGATGATATTTTTTAGCAGAAGAATATAATTTATTGCTCAATCTCTACTTATAAAGGAGGTTATGTGAGAAATGTATGGTAAAAACAATGAACTCACAAGCCACTCCCCCCACAACAGCAGTGGTTGTCTAATTGATTGTTTACATAATCACCTGAAAGGAGGGTTTATAATTTGGTCAGAGACATTTTTCTCCAAACTGAAAATTTTAATACCAGATCTCTGTTTGGAAACTATTTTCTTTTATGCCAAATTTGTTTTGAAATTGTTCATAGATATACAAATGGAAATGCAAGTTAACACAGTAGTTTCAAATGCTTTTTCTCCAACTGTAGCTCAAATAGTTCTAAAATTAACTAAGAAATTAGTTTTGTGCTTTAATCCAGATTTGGGAAAATTAACAAAATATAAAATGTTTAATTTAAAAGTTAATTCAAGATATCCAGTACTATTTTTTATTAAAACAAAAGTATACCGAGTTTTGAATACAGACACAATGAATACATGAAGTAGACAAAACAACCAAAGATTAATCAAACCACTGCTTTCTGTTTTGTCAATAATTTACTAATTGGCTATTGTGTCACGGAACTGTAGATCATGTGGGCGTATCCAGACTTGACGCAATCTCAGTGAAAATGCAGAGACTCCCCCCCCTTAACACTTTGTTTTCACCACATTGAAAACAAAGGAATTTGAAGTACAGCAGAAAACTTCATTAAAAAACATTCAGGGTCGAACAATTCAAAAAAATCAAAGAGAATATCAGTCAGGCCCAAATCATCATCTTTAATCGCACAGTGCAAAAAGTGTCTGCAAACTGTAAGAGCCCAATTCTACTCTTGAATATGTACACAAATATGTAGCTCACAAAAGCTTATGCTCAAATAAATTTGTTAGTCTCTAAGGTGCCCCAAGTACTCCTTTTCTTTTTACAAACACCATTGACTTCCATGAGGGGAACGGGGTTATTTGAGGGCAGAATTGGGCCCTAGATGATATCACATACAGTACTGTGTGTTGCACTACTTAAGAACATCAAGGTTGGTGCAGCATATTATTTCAGCCTTAACTCAGTTTTTCCTGGCTTTTGCTAGTTTACTAGACCATCAATGACAGTTTTGGTGGTTAATTAATTCTTTTACACTGTCTCCTTCCTATTCAGTCATGTACTGTATTTGAATATTTTTTTATTAACTTTTTACAACATGTTTTTCAGCTGTGGATAGAACCACAATGTTAATGAACCACAATTATCTTTTTTACTTATCTGGAAAGTTTAATGAAGCTTCATTAAAATTAACATGACATGATATTACTGGAAGAGCTGCACAAAACCTTTTTCATTTATAACCTTTTAATTTTTTTATTAAATAGAAATTATAACTTACTCCAGTTTGCTGAGCAATAATTAGTGCATTCATTGAGAGCTCTTTCTTTTCTTAATAGCTTCACAAAAACAGGACCTAAGGGGGAAAACACTCCAGTGTCCTTTGGAGGAACCTACTGTATCTTAGCACTTAGTTAATCCTCTAGTCAAACACACTCAAGAAAATGAAAGCTACATGTCACATTGTCAATGTGAGGAATTGGTTAGACACCTTTCATTTGATTCTTTTTTTTTCCACAGAAGACAATATATAGTGGAGGAACGAGACAAATGCATTATGTACATATGCATATTTACATGTACTACTAAATTACAAATGACCACCTATATTCTTGAAACTTACTTTCTGTATGTCTTTCATCAAAGAAACTGACTATAGTAGCCATATTTTAAAACTGAGTTTTGCAGATAATTTTTGGACAATAGACACAGTATCAAGAAAAAATGCAGTTTACATAATCAAGAAACTGCCAGAGGGTCATAAAATATGTATTCTGTACACGTATTTACATTTAAACTTTTATCAAATAAACATACAATATATTTAGTGGTTTTAGATATGTTTCAAGTATAACATCTTTAGAATAAAAAGTTAAGTCATTAGGGTTTTATTTTGACATACAAAATGCCCTATTCCTTCAAGTGTTACATATTTCTAGGTGGAAATGAAACATTTTTAAAGTAAATCTAAACTGCAACAGCGAAAACGAAGTACTGTCATTTTAACAACACCAGTAGACTAAGTATGGAATGAATCAATTATTGTCAGCGTAGTCCCAGTGTAAATCACAGAACGGCAAACCAACCTCAGGATTATAAAATGAATCTTTGACAAGTATTCAAGGTTTCAGCATATTCTGAATAATGAGGATTAAGTACCTACTATCCTGTGAAAGAAAAGTTTTATTCACTTACTAAGGAATATGTGAGTAATCATTAAGAGGGGTCAAATTAACTGAGATACTTTTTAAAAAAGGGCATCCAGTACAACATCTGCTAGAAAATCAATGATAAATATGTCAATTTTTTAGAAAAAGGAAGAGATTAAGAAAAAGGTAGCGTAATGGAATGACTTAATGCTGTATTTTTAAAGAAAGGAGAAGAATTATAATGACATCATAAAATTTTGTTCTGAAACTTTTTGACATTTTTATGTCAAGAAAAAGACTATTCTTTCTTGAATCAAGAACAAACAGTGATTTCCGCTAACCATGGGCAATTCAGTCAAGTCCAAATAAATCCTGATTCTACACTGAGGGATTATGTAAAAAAGGCTCTGGACTACGCTGTGTCGTTCATTATAATTCCTTGTTTAATATTTTTGCACTGAGACTGAAATTGAATTCAGTGTTCTAAATTTATTGCTGAGTGCTGTGAAAAATGTTCATGCTATTTTGATGCAGGTATCTTTAAAGTAGGCTTTTTATAAAATATAGCATATACCTTTACCATATATTCCACTTCCAAAACATTACTGCTTTGTGTCTTTCAGTTTAGTTTCCATATGGTAATGTGAAATACAGAACCACTAGTATGGTAATGGTTGAGCAGCAACATTAACAGAAAAAAAAGGCATTGTGTTCTAAGTCATCATCTGTATTTTAATTATGAATGAAAGCCTCTGCTTTAACTGTCAGAATATTTTTATTCATGTCTTTTATACTTGCATACTATCCTTTTATATAGTTCCAATAGGGATGTTTGTTTATATTCAGTATATGCATCTGTTTTTATACTGAAAGGTTTGCTTTTGCAAGCTGCCTTTAACTATTGACTAAGGGTGCTTTCGGTTCATTGGGATGAGGGAATTCAAAACGCCTTCAATATCACTACATCATGTCATTTAATATACCCTCAAATAATGTAATGTAAGTTAGAAAAAAAACCAAAATCCACAACTAAATCCAACATCTATCACAGCTAACACATGTACCTGTTTATTTAAACTCTTGCAATTCCTTCATATAGTTTGTCCAAAATTATGTTTATTTTCTATATTCATGTGTTGGTGTGTGTTCCTCTGATTATGCCACAATGCACTGTCTCTTTGGTCCAAAATGGATGATTCAAGCTTTGATCTTTTCATTCCGTACTAAACAATCAATTAATTTACAAATGTGTGAATTATTTATGAATCTACTTAAAATGGTTTAGTAAAAAAAAAAATCACGCATTTCACAACAAAATCATGTTAGCCATCTGAACATCAAATTGTAAATCTGTAATTTTTCAGTTAACCAAATTGTAGAAAATGTATCTATGTTTAATCTGGATACTAAAGGTCAATGTAAGATAAATGACGTGAATTAGTTACTTTTTTAGTACTCTGCTCTTTAAAATGTATTAGAATAAACATTTTCCCCTCCAGCCCTTCTTGTATATAAGAAGAGAAATTATGATTATCTTGATGTTTACTAAGTTATGGCAGCTAAATTGTTGATTACATTTAATTTTGCACTAATGATTTTAAACATTTTGTTGCTGCTTCACACCAGGTGTCATATTGTTCTTTCCTTTTTTATGTTTGGGTAGGGATTTTTAAATCTTCATCCCGTGTCATTATGGCTCATAGGTAGTAGATTCATAACTGGCTAATAGAAGGGAGCTTAAAAAGAGGTGTTTGAATAACCATCTACAACTAGTTTACAAATGATATAAAATTAAGAATTACAGTAGAATTGTATAGCTAAGGCAGAAAGCACACTGCTTAAAAGACTTACAAATTAAACCTTTTAAAGGAAGAAAAACTGAAGGGCTATATCAAAATGTAGAAAGATAAACATTTGTTTCTGTTGTGCAGGTGGAGGAATAGAATTTTGCAGTAAAAGTGTGGCATCTGGTGGTTCAGAGAAGAAATGGCAACCTATTTCAGATAATAAACAAGATGGTCACTGCTTGAAGGACTGAATCAATTCAGAATAAATGAACATTCCTGTCCAAAGCATAGCACACTTCAAGACTCTTATTTCACTCTCCCAATCTCACCCTATTTTTATACCATGTTTTTGTTTTCAAGTTCTAGAACACCCTTACTCCTCTCAAAAACAGAGGTTGAAATACTTGCATGTATATCCACCATAAGACCATGTTACCAATTTCTCAAAAGTTTTGGTGATGACTCACCTAAACCCTGAACTGGAGCTGGAGGATATATAGAGTTCTGACATAGTCCCACTTTTCACCACCATTGCTTAAAAAAAAAAAAGAAGAAGAAGAAGAAGGGAAGTTGAGGGAGAAAATAAAGCATGCTGTTACTAATTAGAGGCAGAAGTGAAGCATTTGGGCAGAAGGGGCATACCATTCAGTATGAGTACAGACTCATAATCTGCTTACTAATGTGTTTTATCACAGAAAATTTCATAAAGAATTCCTTTTCCCCCACCCCTACAGCTTTGGGGGGCCCTGACCCCACAGAGGTAGTGGGGTCACTATGTGGAGAGAGATATTGAGAGAAAGGTACTGAGAGAAACCCCCACTTGACAGACAGTCATGATGTATATTTGTTACTCTGAAAGGCACGTGGATACCATGAAGATGAGTGAGGTATATCAGGTCCTGCACCCCATACATGCTAGTGACCTCTTCCACAATGGCTCCTAAAATTCAATGTTTAAGTGGGGAGGGAACAAGAGTGGGAATCGAGCACCAACAATGGCCATTCTCTCCCCTCTGCTCCACCTACCCACCCACACATAAGCAATAGTTGCAGGAGTTATTGTTGACTCAAGGGGGTTACTATATTATTTATATAGCAATAGTGTTTAGCTGCCATCAACCAAAGATCAGGCCCTAATGTGATGGGGACCGTACAAACATATGTACGTACACACACACACACACACACACACACAGAAGCCTTCTCCTTTTTTTTAAGAGCTAGAGATTTCTTCCTCCGACCCCTACATATCTCCTCAACACACCACTCACATATTTGGGATTGTATGATGGGCCACGGCTTGCTCCCTTAAATCACAACAACAAAAACAGCATAATCTACCAAACAAACAGTACAAAACAAACAACAACACCATTGACTGAAACACCAACAACACAATACTTAAGCAACAAGAGTTACTAAAAGGGACCAATTTTAAATAAGAAATGCAACTACAAAAGGCACAAGATGTACAACAGAAGTTGCTATTTTAAAATTTTTACTTTCATCTGTTGCTTGATAAATGCAGATAAAATATTCAGCAGTTTGCTATATTACTTTACATAATAGTCACAAAAGTTGGCATTGCAATGTTTCAAATGGTTGTAACATATCCTAAGCCACTGTACATTATGGAGGTCAGCTGTCTAGGAGTGAATTCAGACTGTGTGATAGGGCTGCTACATAGCTGTAGTTACCATTATTCATGTAGAAACTAAACCATAAATCAGTTAATTTTGGAAGAAGTAACTTTTGAAGTGATGTGTCTAATATTCTGGCATATTAAAACATCATGGACTTCAAATGGTTTATTTTCATATTAACAATAAGAATTTCTTAAATCTTTTGCTTTGTTGAAACGTCTTATTTTCCTGTTCTCTTTCTCAGCTAATCATTTTCTAATTTTTATTTTTATTTTATTCTAATGTTATTCTAATTCAATTTATCATGAATGGTGGTTTGGGGTTATTAGTACTGAATGCTCAAACTGATGGATGGAAAAGATCTCCCCATTTTACTAGGGTTTCATAATTTCCTCCATAACATGCAATAATATCAACGTCTGCTTGAAAGCAAGAATTCAGGGTTAATAGTAAGGAAATATCAAAGGAAATATCTGTGAAGCACCACTTCCTAGGGTTGCCAACTTTCTATTTGCAGAAAACCGAACACCAATGCCCCGCCCCTGCTTCAAGGCCCTGCACCGCCCTATCGTTTCTGCAAGGCCACACCTCCACTCACTCCATCCCCCCTCCTTCTGTTGCTCACTCTCCCCCACCCTCACTCACTTGCTCATTGTCATCGGGGTTGAGCAGGGGGCTGGGGTGTGGGAGGGGGTGAGGGCTCCACCTGGGGGTATGGGCTCTGGGGTTCAGGAGGTGGCTGGGGCCAAGGAGTTCATAGTGTGGGAGGAGGTACAATCTCTGGGCTGAGGCCAGAAATGAGAGGCTCAGGGTGCAGGAGGGGGCTCCAGACTGGGACAGGGTGTAGGACAGGGTACAGACTCTGGGCTAGTGGTGGTGGGCCAGAAATGAGGAGTTCAAGGGGCTGGAGGGGCTCGGATTGAGGAGTTTGGAACATGGGAGGGGGCTCTGGGCTGGGGCAGAGGGTTGGGCTGTAGGAGTGGGTGAGAGTTCTGACTAGGGGTGCCGGCTCTGTTATGGGGCTGCGGATAAGGAGTTTGGAGTGCAGAAGGGGGCTCCAGGCTGGGGCAGGGGGTTGGAGTGTGGGAGGGGGCTCCGGGTAGGGGCTTGGGTATGCGAAGGGGTGTGGGCTCCAGGAGGGAGTTTGGGTGCAGGAGGGAGCTCAGGACTGAGGAAGGGGTTTGAGGTGTGAGAGGGTGTTCAGGGTGAGGGCTCTGAGCGGCCAAGCTGGGGCAGAGGCTTGGGACACAGGAGAGGGTCGTGGTGCAGGCTCCAGGCAGTGCACCACTTATCTCAGGTGGCTCCCAGAAGCAGCTAGCATGTTTCTCTGTCTCCTAGGTGCAGGGGCGACCAGGTGGCTCCATGCACTGCCCCTGCCTGCAGGCGCCACCTCTGTAGCTGCCATTGGCCGCGGTTACCAGCCAATGGGAGCTGCAGAGCCAGTGCTCAGGGCAGAACTCACTGAACGTGGCTGACTGGTCCCAGGCCTCTTGGCCCTTAAAGGAGCAGGCCACCATATTACACCTCTATCCCCCCCTTATAGCAGCCTCCCTGCCCGCCCCTGTGCCTAGGAGCCAGAGGGACAAGACAGCCACTTCCAGGAGCGGCGCAGAGCCAGGTAGGGAGCGAGCCTCCCTGCCCACCCTGCTACAGGCAGCCAACTGGACTTTTAATGGCACAGTCAGCAGTGTGACTGGAACCGCCAGCTTCCCTTTTTGACTGGGTGTTCCAGTCGAAAACCAGATGCCTGGCAACCCTACTACTTTCTCCTTACTCAAATCCCTCCTTAAGGCCAATTTCTTCTAGCAAGCCCAGAAACCAGGCATACAGGTCTGCCTGCGTGGACCCAGTTGTATAACTGCGGCCTAAACTCCCTGGCATGGGACCATGTTTTTAAATTTGCACAATGAGAGAGACCATTTGGGTGCTGTAGAATAAATGAGAATTTAAAAGGAAAGTCACTAAAATATATTTTGGTTTGATATTATATGAATGCATATTTCCCTGTTACTTCTTTCTTATATTCTTATGTCTAGATGTGTGATCCATTAAGAGCATAAGACCTGTATCCATGGTGAAAGAGCACTTATGCGTTGCAATATCTAACTTCACCACCCAGTGGTATCCACAATCCCTGAGTTAGACACCTAGGCTCTCTATATACTGAAGAGAGAGAGGGGCCTGAGAATGGGATCCAAAAAAGCCAGCACGCTGAGAAGGGAGCCATCTCTTAGTCAAAAACCCACAAAGGATTATATAACAACTATTTCCAGCCCCAGCTCTTAAAGTGCTTTTACCTATCTGTGAGTTAATCAGTACTGTATTATCTCTATTTTACAGATGGGTCCTTTGAGGCAATGAGAGGATATGATTTGGTTATGGCCACACAGAGGTAGTGCCAGAGCTGGGACTAGAATTCAAAAGTCCTCATTCCTAGTCCTCTGTACTAGTCCCAAGACCATCCTTCCCCTATTTGTTCTTGTAATGTTTCCTTTCCTCTGTTCAGAGCCAGTGTCTGTCTTTCCTCTCTCCTTCTTGCCACATGGCCCCTGTCATAAATATAAAGGGAAGGGTAAACCCCTTTGAAATCCCTCCTGGCCAGGGGAAAGCTCCTCTCACCTGTAAAGGGTTAAGAAGCTAAAGGTAACCTCTCTGACACCTGACTAAAATGACCAATGAGGAGACAAGATACTTTCAAAAGCTAGGAGGAGGGAGAGAAACAAAGGGTCTGTGTGTCTGTCTATATTCTGTCTTGGCTGGGGATAGACCAGGAATGGAGTCTTAGAACTTTTAGTAAGTAATCTAGCTAGGTATGTGTTAGATTATGATTTCTTGAAATGGCTGAGAAAAGAACTGTGCTGAATAGAATAACTATTTCTGTCTATCTTTTTTGTAACTTAAGGTTTTGCCTAGAGGGGTTCTCTATGTTTTGAATCTAATTACCCTGTAAGGTCTCTACCATCCTGATTTTACAGGGGGGATTTCTTTATTTCTATTTACTTCTATTTTTATTAAAAGTCTTCTTGTAAGAAAACTGAATGCTTTTTCATTGTTCTCAGATCCAAGGGTTTGGGTCTGTGGTCACCTATGCAAATTGGTGAGGCTTTTTATCCAACATCTCCCAGGAAAGGGGGGGGTGCAAGTGTTGGGAGGATTGTTCGTTGTTGTTAAGATCCAAGGGTTTGGGTCTGTAGTCACCTAGGCAAATTGGTGAGGCTTTTTACCAAACCTTGTCCAGGAAGTGGAGTGCAAGGTTTTGGGAAGTATTTTGGGGGGAAAGACGTGTCCAAACCACTCTTCCCCAGTAACCAGTATTAGTTTGGTGGTGGTAGCGGCCAATCCAAGGACAAAGGGTGGAATATTTTGTACCTTGGGGAAGTTTTGACCTAAGCTGGTAAAGATAAGCTTAGGAGGTTTTTCATGCAGGTCCCCACATCTGTACCCTAGAGTTCAGAGTGGGGGAGGAACCTTGACAGCCCCTTTTCCCCACTGCTACAAAACTCACTGTCTCAGCCTCCCCCCTTGCAGCAATACCCAGTATTGCAACACACTGCCTCAGTTTCCCCACCACAATCTTCAGCTAACTCCCATTATAAAGATGACTTGGCCATCTGGCCAAGCCACTTTGAAGAATTTCACCCCTTCCAGGGTATCAACATCTCAACACAAAATCTTCATGTTGGTCTGAAGCTGGGCGAAGCTCCTCCTTACCAAAACACCTGTCTTCTTGCCTCAGCTCCTCCTGGGCTCCTTTGGGGTGTTTTCTGCTCTCCCCTAAGCTCCCAGGCCTTTCTACTGGAGTCTTCCACAGGCTTCTGCTCTCCCCCAGCCAGCCCATCACTTCTGGGCTTTTCTCCTCAGTCCCTAGGTTCTAGTTCAGCCCACAAGCCTCTGGGTCTTCTTGGGCTCAGTCTTTACACACCTCACCAGCATCGTCCTAACCCAGGCATCCCCATTCCTGAGGCCTATCTGCTCTCCTCCCCAGCCAGCACTCAACTACTGAGCTTTCCTCCTTTAAAGTCCTACACCCTGCTGTACAGGTGTAGTGGGGCAGGGTTCACTGAACTTGGCTGACTGGCCAAGCCTCTTGGCCCTTAAAGGGGCAGGCCACCATATTACACCTCCACCCCCCTTTTATAGCAGCCCTCTCCCTACAATGGTTCAAGCTCTCCTATATGTTCCTCCCGCTGCAATGACTTTCTTTGTAACTTCTCTGTTTCTGTCTCCCTCATAACATGACCATTTCTTGGGGCTGGAAGGCACTGCTTCTCAGGTCCTGGAAGAAGTACTGCTGGCCACCTATTCCTCCTTACTTCCTGCCCCATTGTGCTGCACTAAGAGGCACAATGGGGGTTAGATAGCAGAGGAGAAGGAGCAGAAACTCTTGGTTACCTGTGAGGAAGCCCTAAAAGAAGCCTCTGCCAGTGGGCTACCTTTGCTGACTGCTTGCAGACTTCCTTGTGAGTGACACTGACATTTCAGCTAGCAGGAACAAGAGAGTGTCATCAAGGGCAAATACATATGACTGTCACGCCACATGAACAGATCTCTGGATTGCTGGGCTATATGCATAGACACCTAGGGTCTCACCCCCCTCCGCTTTTTTATTATTATTATTTTGTACTGCTGTCGCACCTAGGCATCCCAGTCATGGACCAGAACACAACTGTGCTGTATACTGTACAAACACACAACAAAGAGAGGGTTCCTGCCCCAGACAGCCAGTAGCAATTTCTCAGTAGTCATAACTTCATGCTCTCCCAACCGAAGACCACTTTGTGCAGCACTATTTATTTACTGCAAACAGCCGTTTCCTGACTGTCCAGTTAATAACATTACTTTCAACTTACAGAAACGTTGCCTTATTAACAGGATTCCTTACTCCCTTTAAATCAAATTCTCCAGTTAAAACAAGAAATCTCCAAATAGACAACACTACACCACTAGGGGATTTAATTGATTTAACTCAGCTCCTGTTTTTGCTACTCACAGACCCCCTTTTGTATCTGGCTACCCCCAAGAAAAAAATTTCCTCTGGCTTCAATATGAAACAAAGTCTTTGCTAGAAAAAGCCTATGCAGGAGAATACTTTCCTAATGAAAGCCCAAAAACTAGCCTATACAAGTGGAGACAGCGCTCAAACAGCTAACAGGTGGACTAAAGTTTAGTACTCCACCCCAATTAGGCACAACAAAATCCCCTAAATACAGCAATTGGACCCAGCTGCTTTCTTATTTTGGTTAGCTGTTAGCTGGCTGCTTTACCTCAATATGCAGTGATGCCTACTTGATGTAGACTTTATTGAGTGAGGTAGCATACAAACACCCAGTACAGAAAAGAAATGGTTAAACAGCCATTTAATGGAATTTTATTGTTTGCAGATACCTGCAGACCTCCTTGTGAGTGACAAACCAATTGTTAAAAATAAGCACTGTTTGGAGATCAGCCCACCTAAATAAAAACATATAATACCAACTATGATGCAGTGAATGTCACACCAGGTAAATAACACATCTTGTGAAATGCATATATGTGCTTTACAACCAATTTATAGCTGTGCTATACACAGTCAAATCTCTGGTCAATTATTAAGCCTATTAAATAAGAAACTTTTTGTCCATTAAGCACTTTATACCAAACAGTCTGGGCAGCACTAGCAGCAGCATATTGCCAGATAAGCACTAACATGCAGGTGCCATGTTATGGAGAAATTCTTCCATTGCAAGAGAAGATGTTATGAGTCAGGGTGGCTTAATGCACGGTGGGATGTTTTTTGCAGGCAAAACATGCTTATTTGTACTACTTTGTGTTTGCTGCGGCTGCCAACAAAAGCACTCAGTGGGTTTGTGCAAACCACAACCATTGTGACCACCAAGTTATACCTCCCACTGTGTAAACTGGGCATATCTGTCAATAGTAATTCTCCAAGTCCCACGATATTTGTTTTTTTCTTAAAAGCCCAATTCATGGAATAATGCCACCTCAGCTTTCTGAGGGGGGCGGGGGGATCTATCCTTACAAACCCAAAAGGCTCAGAAAACAAATTTTAATCCCCTTCCCCCCATGTTATTTTTTTTAAGTACCATGATTTTTACACAACTTTTGGAGACTCTAACTCATTTTTGAATGCTTGGAGATGCCAATACCATAACATACTCCTGTATGCTCTGGCAAGCTACATTATGGGCATACTTATCACCTGCAATTCTATTTGCAGTGTTGGATTTATATTTTTCAGTATACTTTGTCATTAAAACATACTTACAAGGAACAAACATTTGAAACATTCATAAGGGGAAGCGGGGGGAGGTTCTGAATGCAATATTGGAAGGACAAACCTGAAAAATCTCCCTGTCCTCCCACAACCTTTAAACAATTCTCCCTTACCCAAGTGGATATCACTCACTGTAAGCAGGAAGACCTGGGCTCACTTCCTCACACGTTCTGTAGAGCAGGCAGATTCAATCCTTTTCTAGCTAGCTGGGCCCTTTCTCTACTAAGCCTAGCTGTTCTCTGCTGGAGGTGTGGCCTACAGAGGAAGTCTGCAGGAAAAAAAGAGTTCTCGATCCTGGAGAAGAGAAGCCTCTAGTAGAAGGTAGGAAGCTAATTTGGAAGGAGCTAGCATAGAACTCAGATTCTGAGCTACCACCTCTAGCAATTTTATCCTGAATCGTGGCATACTTCATGTTTTTCTGGAAGCCCCAGTCCCTAGAGTGAACTCTCAGCTTTGATTGCCAAAAAAAAAAAAAAAGGGGGTCCTGGCTCTTATGGTTGTGGAGAAAAGCTTAAAAATTAGAATCTTAAAGGCTCAAATCACAGAAGAATCTAAAATGTATTATTTTAAAGCCAATATCATGGGGGGCTGGCTCTTGATTTTTGTGAATCTTTGGGATTAGCAATACTGAGACCTGAAAGTTGTTTTTATTTTCTTCTGCCTATTATCACGTGAAGCCTTCCTACAACCCATTTGGGTGTTTCAAATCGTGTGTTGGGGAAACCCTGCTTTTATCTACAGTACAACAATAAAACACAATAGCACAATACTCGTGACTTTGCAGTGGTTGAACTGCAAAGGAGGTTGCATTGACTAGACACCATGCTTATATCTTACATAACAGTATCTTGCTCCTGAACATGTGTTAGAAATTTCCTGAATGTAAAGTTTTCAATAAAACTTTTCATTGCAAGTTAAGTTTTTTTACTACAAAACAAACTAAGTTTACAACAAAAAGTTAGTAAATTTGTCATTGTTGTTTGTTTGTTTTTTTACCATCTGTAGAGCTGGTGGAAATTTTTGACTATAGAAAATGTCAGTTTTGACTTTTTTTTTAAATCAACTATAAAATATTTTTAAGAATTCTTACAAAACTTTTTGTTGCTTTTTCATTCAACTCTAACATAAACAGTGGTAGCTATGTTCCAGAAAGAATAGCAAACAAAACTTGGTAGGAAGTTGATATATTATTCTTATGATTCAAAAGATCATTCTGTTTGCATATTATCTGATATTTAAATAAAGAGAAAAAGTAAAATGAATACTGTATTCATGTATGCATGTAAATATTAAAGCACCAAACAAATATCCAGTACAACACTAGATGATTGTGTGACAATCTGAAGCTCTTTACTTCATATTTCTCGTCGTCTACCTCTGTAGGCAAAGGTAGCATTTAGCCCTAAAACAATTTGTTTATATCACAAACTACTTAGTGTCTTACTGCTAATAGTATTTTTAAACTTGGATGTCCAGACACCATTTGGTTCTTCTATGCAGGATGGCTTTAGTTTTCATTTTCAGAAACCTATTACATCTTAAATATTTTAAAAGGCTCCTTCCAGGCCACTTAGCCCTAACCATAGTTCTCATATTATGTTTTGGCTGGATCTAGAGCTGGTCAAAAACAAGGGGAAAATTTCATGAATGTTTTTCTTTTACATTTCTCATTGAATTATAATTAAAATGATCAATGAAACTTTGAAATTCAGAACTCTAATCCCAGAAAAAAAATGAAGAAAAAAAAATCTCATTCAAGAGATAATGAACAAACTATTTCCTTGGCATAAAAGAATAAATTGTTTTTTTTTATAATTTTTAAAAGTGATTTTAGTACTTGTAGAAGGTGTCAGATTGAGAACACAGAAGGAGATATAAATTGTCTATATGCAGAAGTGGCTGAAGTACCCATAGCACCCAGCCAGTGCATTTCTAACCCATCCTGATCTGACCATGGGCATTCCAATTTTTACCTCCCAGCTGAAATTGCCAGCAAGAGTTTTAACTGTGATGTTAATAACTTTCTGCTGGGAAGAGGACTGAGACCACCAATTTATTTCACATAGACTACCATGCAGAAGGTAAGTAGCAATTGCTTCTAGTTACTACCAACTTTTGGCCTGTAACTACCAACATGGGCCACAGTCAGACTGTTGACCTATCTCCTCAGCCATTCATGTCTCTGTCCTTTTTATGGTTTATCACTGCATTGTACAATTTATAATAGTGTGTATTAAGTATTAAGAAAAGAACCCTAACTATCCTTGTCTGGATAAATGTATACAGATAACTGAATTATTACCGTGGCTCACTACAGCATATTATCTTTACGTCACAAAGTATTTATTATAGGCAAGGCTAGCAACTGCATGTTTTAACTGTATGTTTTAAGGTTGCCTGACACTTTCCAGTACAAGACCGTATTTTCAGTTGCTTCTTACTTTGCCAAATTTTAACTGTTCAGGCTGAAAATTTACATATAAGATGTCTCTCTCAGGAGGAATGCTTTAGGCAGTTTCAGTCAAAATGGTTTGGCCATTTCCAAGAATGGGCTAGGAAAAATTACAGCCCATCCTTTGGAGCCAGGACTTGAAATTTGCTAGGGTGTGGCTGTTATGTCAGGGATGTGCCTTTTGTTGAAAATCTGTCCAAATCTGGCCAATTTATTAAAAAAAACTCACAGTTCACATATGCTCAGTAGAGAGTTTTTCGATTTTAGCAGCTAAACTATGCAAAGATTCAATCTGCACTGAACATGCATAAGCCTCTCACAGCTCCTAGTGCTAACCAGACTGTGCATGCGCCATTACAGAGCAACTGAACGTGTTCCATCCCCTCACAGCTCCTACCTGTAACAAGAATGACTAAGCATAATCCTTTCAGCCCAAAGCTACATGGTAGAAGCCATTCTGTCCCTATAATGGCTGCTGCAGGCTAGGGTGAAGTTAGACACTGGAACAGAGAGCCAAGACCCTGTCTTCCTTTTCACTTAAAGAGTCTCCTAGTGTAAATGAATGACTATGAATGGCCATTCTGAATGATAATGAATAATCATTAGGCCAGGAAAGGAGAGTGAAGACAATTCTATAGCCTGGTGGTTAGAGCAGTTTCATAGGCTATGGGAAACATAGGGCTGGAGCACCCACGGAAAAAAATTAGTGGGTGCTCAGCATCCACCAGCAGCCAGCTGCCCGCTTTCCCCCCAAAGCCTCCCCTGCACTGACAGCCCCACCAATCAACTCCTCCCCCTCCCGCCCAGCACCCCACCACGATCAGCTGTTCCATGGCATGCAGGAAGCACCGGGATGGATGGGGAAGAGCGTGGAGGGGGCGTGTTTGGGAAAGGGGTGGGCGGGGCCTGGGGCAGAGTTGGGGGATTGAGCAGCCTCGGACCCAGAGGAAGCCGGCGCCTGTGATGGGAAACGCAAGTTCCAGTCCCTGCTTCAATAACAATTTAATTATTCATACAAAGTGGAACAGCCACAACAGGAAAGACTGAGAAAGACCCACACCAGGCTGTCCCATAGCCCAGTGGCTAAGATACTCTCCTGCAATGTGGGAAACTCCAGTGAAAATCCTTTCTCCACATCAGGCAGAGGGGGGAATTGAGCCCAGGTCTCTCACTTCCCAGGTGAGCTATAAGTAGGTGCCAGTCCACCTCCTCCTATGCTTTTTGTTAAAAAGCTCAAAATCGAAGTGAAAATTTTCAGGTCGAGTCAAACAAACCGTTCATTCAACCCAACTCAAAATGTTTTCTGACTTTTTGATTTGCTGAAAATTTTGAAAAATTAATTTTCGGTTTGAGCAGAAACTAAAGTTCTTTTATATTTTTATATTTTTGGAATTTTTGGAATGCACAGCTACAGACTAGGGACCGAATGGCTAGGCAGCAGTTCTGCGGAAAAGGACCTAGGGGTGACAGTGGACGAGAAGCTGGATATGAGTCAGCAGTGTGCCCTTGTTGCCAAGAAGGCCAATGGCATTTTGGGATGTATAAGTAGGGGCATAGCGAGCAGATCGAGGGACGTGATCGTTCCCCTCTATTCGACATTGGTGAGGCCTCATCTGGAGTACTGTGTCCAGTTTTGGGCCCCACACTTCAAGAAGGATGTGGATAAATTGGAGAGAGTCCAGCGAAGGGCAACAAAAATGATTAGGGGACTGGAACACATGAGTTATGAGGAGAGGCTGAGGGAGCTGGGATTGTTTAGCCTGCAGAAGAGAAGAATGAGGGGGGATTTGATAGCTGCTTTCAACTACCTGAAAGGGGGTTCCAAAGAGGATGGCTCTAGACTGTTCTCAATGGTAGCAGATGACAGAACGAGGAGTAATGGTCTCAAGTTGCAGTGGGGGAGGTTTAGATTGGATATTAGGAAAAACTTTTTCACTAAGAGGGTGGTGAAACACTGGAATGCGTTACCTAGGGAGGTGGTAGAATCTCCTTCCTTAGAGGTTTTTAAGGTCAGGCTTGACAAAGCCCTGGCTGGGATGATTTAACTGGGAATTGGTCCTGCTTTGAGCAGGGGGTTGGACTAGATGACCTTCTGGGGTCCCTTCCAACCCTGATATTCTATGATTCTATGATTCTATGAATTGCTAGTTAATCCAAAACCCCATTATACACACAGCTTTTTCAAATATTTATTCAAATATGTATCTGCATGTAATTTTAAATCTACACATGTATCCTGTTAATAATGTGGTATCTCGAAGGAAATTCAAGAGGGGACATAGTTGATGTCAACTTAACAAATAGGGTTGCCAACTTTCTACTCGCACAAAACTGAACACCTTTGCCCCGCCCCTCCCCGAGGCCCTGGGTGGGGCCAGGGATGATGGGTTTGGGGTGCAGGAGGGGGCTCCGGGCTGGGGGGTGAAGCCAAGGAGTTTGGAGTATGGGAGGGGGCTCCGGGCTGGAGCTGAGGCAGGGGGTTGGGGTGTGGGAGGAGATGTGGGCTCTGGGCTAGGGGTGTGGGTTCTGGGTTGGGGCCAGAAATGAGGGGTTCAGGGTGCAGGAGGGGGCTCCAGCCTGAGGCAGGGGGTTGGGATGCGGGGGGTGTGTGGGCTCTGGCTAGGGGTGCAGACTCTGGGATGGGGCTGAGGATGAGGGGTTTGGGGTGTAGGAGGGTGCTCCAGGCTGGGACTGAGGGGTTTGGAGAGCAGGAGGGGGATGAAGTCTGGAGCAGGGGGTGAGGGCTCTGAGGTGGGGCTGGGAATGAGAGGGGTGCAGGAGGGTGCTCCGGGCTGGGACTGAGGAGTTTGGAGGGTGGAATCAGAGCTGGGGCAGGGAGTTGGGGCATGGAAAGAACACAGGGGTGCAGGCTCCGGGCAGTGCTTACCTCAGGCAGCTCCCAGAAGCTGCAGCATGTCCCCGCTTCACCTCCTATGCAGAGGTGTGGCCAGGCGGCTCTGTGCGCTGCCCTGTCCGCAGGCGCCACCCCTGCAGCTCCCACTGGCTGCAGTTCCTGGCCAATGGGACCTGCAGGGGCAGCGCTTGGGGCGGGGGCAGCATGTGGCACCCCGTGGCTGCCCCTATTGTAGGAGCCAGACGAGGGACATGTCAGCTGCTTGCCAAGAGCCGCGTGACGCAGAGGCTAGCAGGAAGCCTGCCAGCCCCACTGTGTGGCGCCGCCAACCAGACAGCCAATGGCCCGGTCAGCACACCAGTATCCCTTTTCGACTGGGTGTTCCGGTCAAAAACTGGACATCTGGTCACCCAATTAACAAGTAATATCTTGGAAGCAAGAAAATGGCTTTATATTATGTTGGGGAACTCACCAATTCCCCTTCCTGCAGAATTTAGGTTTTCCTGGGACAGTGTGTCTCTCCTCTCCAAGTACTAATCAGAATCAAACCTGATTAACTTATAAGAGATGATAACATCACAGCCTGAAATGATACAGAAGTAATAAGTGTTTACAAACTTACATTAAAAACTGTTGCATTTAGTAATGAATACATCTTTTTAAATTCCGCCACTTAAAAACTATTCTTAAACATTTAATCAAACCTTTATACAATATTCACAAGTAAGTGCTGAGCCAGAGAGAAAGTTTATTGATCAAAGGTGATATATCCAGAAGCAATATACTGTTTACAGTAAGTTGTCACTCAATTGAATAACGATTTAGCCATTTACAAGGAAAATCCTTGCAAGTAGAGGTCTAATACGATGATACTCAGTCTTCATGATGGAACCACCTTGCCAAGATTAAGTTCCATAAAGCACTTCACACAAATTTTATTGAAACTACTGTAGAGTACTTTATGTGAAGGATACAGAAGCACATAAAGGATTGTGCAGTAAATTCTGTAATGAAGGGCCACAAATGGTTTGTTAAAGATCCCTGTGTGGATGTCAAGTCTCAGAGAAGGTATCACTAGCCTGATGTATCTTTTCCAATAGTTTGTAGCCTACCAAAATGTTGTGAAGAAGATGTAACTACAGGCAAATTACTTAATGGTTAGCATAAGCACTCCATCTCCGATGAAGAGGTGATCACAGCTTCTGTCTATCAAATGGTTTGTCACCTAGTTGTAAACTCACCATGAATCCTATCAGCAGCCTGAGCCTTCTCTGACAGTGGCTCTCAACCTTTCCAGACTACTGTACCCCTTTCAAGATTCTTATTTGTCTTGTGTATCCCCACGTTTGAGCTCACTTAAAAAATCAGACATAAAAATACAAAAGGTTTCAGAGCAGCAGCCGTGTTAGTCTGTATTCGCAGAAAGAAAAGGAGGACTTGTGGCACCTTAGAGACTCACCAATTTATTTGAGCATGAGCTTTCGTGATGCATCCGAAGAAGTGAGCTGTAGCTCACGAAAGCTTTGGCTCAAATAAATTGGTTAGTCTCTAAGGTGCCACAAGTACTCCTTTTTAAAAATACAAAAGTTTCACAGTACACTATTACTGAAAAGTTGCTTACTTTCTCATTTTTACCATATAATTATAAAATAAATCAATTGGAATATAAAGATTGTACTTACATTTCAGTGTATAGTATACAGAGCAGTATAAACAAATCATTGTCTATGAAATTTTAGTTTGTACTTACTTCGCTAGTGCTTTTTATGTAGCCTGTTGTAAAACTAGGCAAATAGCTAGATGAGTTAATGTACCCCTTGGAAGACCTCTGCGTACCCCCGGGGTAGATGTACCCCTGGCTGAGAACCACTGCTCTATAAATCCAATCCCGCGACGTGCTAAATAGAGGAGAGCAAATAACTTGCTGTGAATAATTTATCCAGTGAGGTTAGCTTCTTTTTCTGCTAGTGAAATATCATTGAGCAAATCATGATTTCCTCTAATGTAGTCGTTATTCAGACCTATTTAACAATTTTGGGATAATTTTTGTAATTATGTGGATTGAGTGAAAGCAGTTATCTGTGAAGATTAGCTATTTGTTATTGGAGGTATGTTGGTTAGTTGAGATCATTCAAGTAAGTTACATGCTATTGATTCTGTTCCTTGACTTCCAGTGCAATTACTCATTCAAAGAAACTGAATATTGGGTCTGCATGCACAATTGCACATATGACTTTGAAATTCACTTTCACCAAATGTTCATGGTAGTAAAAAGGTGTTTGCATGAATGTTCTTGGCAAGCATACATTAAAGGAGAGTGAACATCTTTCTTAGCTATCTATCAGCGCTTATACAGTGCTTATTGCTGTAGTGTCTCAATCTGTACAAGGATTAAAAAGCACGGGAAGATCTGACTGCATGAAGCTTGGTCAAAGCAAATTCATTTTAAAACTCAAGTGAACATTTGTGGAATATTTTCTGCAGTGCAGTATTAGTGCTATTCTAATGTTGAGAACCTCCTGCAAGGTGCTGTTAACTTCAGTGAGCATGGAAGTTGCTTAGGATTTTAAAGGATTGAGCACTATGTGCTAAAAACCATGTTCAACAAGGTTTAAGTTCTTATAGGGCACATTCATTAATGCATTGGTGAATTTAGTGTTCATGGAGGGTGCTTAATTTACTTCATTAGTGATTAAAGTCCTCTGTCACAGAACAGTTATAGAATGAGCAGTGACCGTGCAAAGCTTCACACACTGTCCTGACCAATGTTCCCTCTAATTTTTGACAGGCCGTGTGCGCAAAAAATTTCTTCTGTGCAAATTTTTGACAGGCCATGTGCGCAAAAAATTTCTTCTGTGCAAATTGTGCGTCTGTGCACATTTTTGTGTGTGGTGCTTCGCCATGTGCGTGGGGTTTAACATCTGTGTGCGCGCACAGCTTCGAGGGAACAGTGGTCCTGACTTGGGAGAACAGTTTTCGGGGTGACAAGATACTTCTTCAGTTTCTGCAGTCTCCTTATTCTTTCTGTGGGGGCTACTAGCTTATGATGATGGGTTTTGTAGCATGGATTCCTGTCTCTCAGTAACTGAACCAAAACCAACTTATTTCACATGGGTCATAAAAAGCCACAAGATGGTAGAAACCCCCTAGCAACTGCTGACCTTTGCCACATTTGAACTGGTGTTCTATTCCAGATTCTAATACCAGTTCTCTAAGCTCTTCCGTGATTTTTAAAAATCAGTTTTTAAAAAGTCTGTCTGTGTTGCTGTCATTTACAGTAGAGTTCCTGGAATGTTTGTTTGTATGCATGCACGCACACACACACATTGTACTTTTAATTGTTAAGCTGTCAAAAGCATTTGTAAAGAGATCATGTACAGCTTCTCCACAGCAGTTTGACACTGAAAATCACCTCAGAGCTGATTGGACTCTTCATCAATCACCCTGATCATGGTTGCTGTATGGGCAGAGGATTTAAGAGAGCTGATCTGGTCTGTCACTCTAGGGCAATGGATAAACATGGTGCTTTTTTTTTTTTTTTTTAAATCTTCCTCTGGCCTACCTGGCATCAATCAATAGGAGTGACAAAACCACTGACACAACCACCACAGGCAGAAGAGTGCTTTTTTTTTTTCACTGCTAAACTTTCATAGTGTGATAGAGAAAAGATATGTCTATAAAACCCAAGGCATAGAACATGAAGTGGTGTGAGAATCAGCGATCATAGGAACTCAGAGTAGAAGCTGTTCTGGATAATAGAAATAGAGTAAAAGAAGGGTATAAATTAGCTATGGGATTATTCTTTTACCAGGAAAACAATGAAATCCCATAGAAATGCTCCATCTAAATTAAAATACAAAAAAATTTCAGCAGATGCCTCTTTGTGTTACCATGAGACAAAGTGGGAGATTACAGGCAAACCTCATGCAACATTGCTGTAATTGTCCTTGGGGACATCCAATGAGTCTCTGAAGGCTCTGACACCTTGGAGGTCATCTCTTTAACTGAATGTAGAGGTGCCTTATTTTGTCTTTTACATCAGTGAATATGATTAAACTCCTAATGTTGTGCTAAATTTCAAAGATTGTAAAAAGTCTGGGGAATTAAAAAGGTCACTGCAGTATTTCATTTCAACAGCAAATCTGTGGAATAATGTTGTACAAGTACATAGGAAACTGCTTTGAAAAGAGAACTCGTCTCAAAATTAGTTTTAGGGGGAAATTGTGGCATTCCACATGCTGACCATACAATTAGAAATGATGCACACTACAGGTATACTTGTAGAACAGGTTCATTCCACGTGTGTAAGTTCAGAAAAGATGCATTCTGCTCACATATGTATGTAATATATACATTTTACATCCATGCATGTTGAAATAGCAAATTCTACCTTTATACAGCTTATGTATGTATGGTAAATTCTATGTGCCTGTCGAGAAAAGTATATTCTACATATATGCACATCTGAAAGGTTAGTTCTATCTGGCACTATGTAGAGGAGATCAATGTTACATGCATACTTGTAGAAAAGGAATAGCATATTTTTGAATGTGCCTCTTTTCATAGAATATGCAACCACCCCCGTTCCATTGTCTGTGTAGACTTTTCAGTTAAAGGTACATCGAGAAAAATGTTGCTCTTTCTAAAACACATGGTTAAGATAATTATCGCAAGTTTGATAGCTGGGGGGCTTGTCTGCCCCTAGTCTCAATGCCAATTTAAATGGAGTCTTTGAAATAAGATAGTCACCATCAGGGGAAAGGAAAAATTATGCTTGAGACAATGAAGATCAGAATTATAGACTTGTCACAGAGCTATAGGACAAAGACCCCAATTCAGCAAGGTTCTAAAGCATGTGCCTAATTTTAGGCATGTGAATAATCTCATGCAAATGGGACTACTCCGGCTTAAAGTTACACATGTGCTTAAGTACCTTGATGAATCAGAACCCAAATGGGGTAACCCTTCTGAGGATGTTTAAAATAGGTAGTACTCAATATATCTCACACACACACATACGTACACCACTACATTAAAAGAACATCATTAAGGCTGCAAAGCCAAGCAGTCAGAAGTTTAAAAATTCCAAAATTATGGTTTCCTTTGGATCAGGCAACTCCCTTGTCCATGTGGCCTGGACCCAGCACAGGCGAGACAATCTCCATGTCCTGAGTTCAGGTACCTGGCCCCGGTTCAGAACAGCGCAAAGTTGCAGTTGCAGGGAAAGTCCTGCTCAGTCCCAGGCTGGAGTGTGCTCATTGTGGACAGAGTCTTCAGTGAATGTAGGTGCCAAAATCTAAAGTCTCTGTTTGGCCTTTAGTGATTTTTTTCAGAGGCAAATGTAGGTAGGTTTTCACAGTTCCAGCAAAAGGTACATCCCTGACAACAGGTCACCATCCAGCTAGATCTTAAGTCCCTGCTCGAATGCATTGGGATGCTAGAGCTTTTCAAAGAAAATTTCAAAAAATTTTAACACAAGGAAATCAATGTATTTTTTCCTACCTCCATTCTTGGAAACAACTGAGCTGTTTCGGTTGACATTCTACCAGCCTTGCCTATAATTTACAGGATATGGACCATACTGGCAGTGCAAAAGAAAATGTCATTTAATATCTTCCAAAGGAAGTCTTAATGGGATCTCTAAACTTATTAACATTAAGACACAGAAAAAAAATTCAGACCCTGCAGTAAATTGGGGAATGGAAAAATAGAAAAAGAGTTCTGAAGGGGCTCCTTTGTTGAATAGTCATCAAGTATAGAAAAAAATGCAATCTTATTATCAGTTCCGCACGTCACCCAGATACTTTGATGTCAACGGACGTTGAACTGATGCTCTCGGAGTCTGTGGAATATATTACTTTTATCGAACACATGCTGATATGGAACAAAAGGAAAGTAAATTAATCTTCTAACTCCCATGATCATTAAATTATCAAGAGGTGAAGTGGTTTGTTTAAAATAAGAACTGATCCAAAATTCAGTCCTTCCTGTAAACCAAATCCCAATATTTTTTCAGAATAAGAAAATTGCCTCTTCTTGTTCTAGACCCCCCAACTCCATAGGACCAGATTCAACCCTGATGTAAGAGTGTTGTAGCTGCTTTCACAAGAGCTGAATTTAGCTCTCCATCGCTGGAAGACTAAATGTCCTCTTTCTCTCTCACTTGCCCCACAACAGGCGGCCCCTGCACCCATAGGGTTTCCACCAATCCGGTTTTCCATGGACAGCCCAGGTTTCGGCTTATCCGCGTGCCATTAAACAAGCTCTGATGCCCGTTTTCTTTTTTATCTGCGGGGAAGAGGCAGAGCAGCGACAGGGCCTTAGCGGAAAGAGTCAGAGCAGGGGTGGAGCCTTGGGGGAAAGAGTCAGAGCAGGGGTGGAGCCTTGGGGGAAAGAGTCAGAGCAGGGGCCTGGTGGGAGAGGCGGAGCAAGGTCTGGGGCCTCCGGGGTCCGGTTACCAGCCATTAGAAAGGTGGCAACTCTAAGCACCCACCGTCTCTGGCATGCCCAAATAGCATTTCCCAAGCAACCAACAGGTTCAGATAATAGTATTTTGCACTAATATAGTGCTTTTCAGAGCTTAAAAAAAGCCACTCATCCATGGTGAGCAGGAATAATTTCCACACACATGTGCTCTACTTCTGTAAACTCTTAAGCTTTTACTTTTAAAAAAGCCTTTTATCGTCATGGTCACAAAGAGAGCCGGGCATGGACCAGGTTAAACTGAAGCAGTTTAAATATGCAGACAAACAGTTCCAATACTCCTAATGCTGCTCTTAGGTGAAGTAGTGGGGCGGTGGATAGCTGCTCTTATTCAGCAAGAAGAAGGTAACTGGCTGCCACAGTTCTGCAGCAGGAGCAGGGCCCAGGTCTTGTTGCTGCTGTGAAAGTGGTGGGGAAGAGGCTGCTGACACTGTTAAGAGCTAGGAGCACTGTGAGGGCTATCCCTCTGCCCCCGGGGTGCAGGAAACACTGGGGGAGGGCCAAACCCCACAGCAAAGGATTCTGTCTATGGGGCTAGCGTAAATTGATTTACTGGGGACAGCAGCCCAGAATGTATAAGTTGTTATAGTCAGGGGTGGGATCTGCCCATGCAATTGATTTATGAATGGCATTGTTAATTGTACTGAGGCATGGAGCGGGTGGCCTAGCATTAATGTATTGGAGTAGCAGCATTAGTTGATTTATTTTGTGAGAAGGCAGCATTAATAAATGATTGTGTGGTATCAGGCTGGCACTAAATGAGATTTGAGAGTTCAGCCAGTGGGAGACTGGTGTCTTCAGTCCCAAGCATTAGGGTGTAGATGACTACAAGGAGACATAAGAACGGCCATACTGGGTCAGACCAAAGGTCCATCTAGCCCAGTATCCTGTCTTTCAATGGTGGACAATGCCAGGTGCCCCAGAGGGAATGAACAGAACACGTATTCATCAAGTGATCCATCCCCTGTCACTCATTCCCAGCTTTTGGCAAACAGAGGCTAGGGACACCATCCCTGCCCATCCTGGCTAACAGACATTGATGGACCTATCCTCCATGAATTTATCTTGTTCTTTTTTGAACCCTGTTATAGTCTTAGCCTTCACAATATCCTCTGGCAAGGAGTTCCACAGGTTGACTATGCGTTGTGTGAAAAAATACTCCCTTTTGTTTCTTTTAAACCTGCTGCCTATTAATTTCATTTGGTGATCCCTAATTCTTGTGTTATGAGAAGGAGAAAATAACACTTCCTTATTTACTTTCTCCACACAAGTCATGATTTTATAGACCTCTATCTTATCCCCACTTAGTCATCTTTTTTTCCAAGCTGAAAAGTCCCAGTCTTATTAATCTCTCCTCATACGGCAGCCATTCCATACCCCTAATAATTTTTGTTGACCTTTTCTAAACCTTTTCCAATTCCAATATATCTTTTTTGAGATGGGGCGACCATATATGCACACAGTATTCAAGATGTGGGCAAACCATGGATTTATATAGAGGCAATATGATATTTTATGTCTTATTATCTATCTCTTTCTTAATGATTCCCAACATTCTGTTTGCTTTTTTGACTGCCGCTGCATATTGAGTGGATGTTTTCAGAGAACTATCCATGATGACTCCAAGATCTCTTTCTTGAGTGGTAACAGCTAATTTAGACCCCATCATTTTATATATGTAGTTGGGATTATGTTTTCCAATGTGCATTACTTTGCATGTATCAACGTTGATTAGGGAAGATCAAGTGTATGGTTTGGGAGGAGGTGCAGTTTGGAGCACAGCTGTATTTTGGCCTGGTGAACAGGCTTAGTCCTTGGACTAGTAGGTGTTGGATATGTTTTTCAAGCCCTGGGACTTTTTCAGTTGAAGTGTTTTAGAAAGGTGTATTATTATTAACCCCATTTTACAGAAAATAAGGCCCAGAGAGGTTAAATGACTTGTGCAAGGTCACACATTAAGTCTTTGACAGAACTGTGACTTTGTCTCTGGTCGTGACTTCTAGCTATGTGCTATAACCACTAAACCGTGCTGCACCTGAGTACAAATAAACAAATTTTGGGGGCTTAAGGATGGAGGGGGTAGTTATCTAAAATATATTGAATTTCCTAACCTATTAACGTTTTCCTCATCACATCATTTCCTCATTTAACCCTACATGTTGAAAAATCAACATCTTCTCTCTAAAGTGAAACAGCTCACCTGTGAGAAAGTCCTGGAGAATATAATAGAGAATAATAACCTTTTTTAAACCAGCCTATAGAATTGTATAGCAGGGATAGCACTGTTGACACACAGCAGTCTATCTTAACTGCCACCATTTTACAGTACGGCAGTCTGAAGAAACTTCAAATGGACATTGAAGATGCTGTGTTTGCCAGAGGGAAAACACCCATTGCTGAGTCCTCTGATGAGAGCTGCAAGTGGCAGAGTTCCTGAGGGCCGATCTACACTTAAAACTTAGGTCGGCATTTGCTATGCTGCTCAGGGGTGTGAAAAATTCACATCGCTAAGCAGTAGAGCTATGCTGACCTAATCCCCAGTGTAGATGCGGCTAGGTCGGTGGAAGAATGCTTCCATCAACCAAGTTACCTTCACTCAAGGAGGAGGTGTTCCTATGGTGACAGAAATATCCCTTCTGTCACTGTTGTCTGCGTCGACACCGTGGGGTTACAACAGCATAGCTACGGCACTGTAGATGTGCCATTACAGTGCCTGTAGTGTAGTCGTGACTAACCTAAGTAATATGTGTGGTCAGCCTTTATTCCCACCTCACTGTTCCTTCATTCCTTAGACTGGTAATGCAGTAAATCTATAGAACAACATTGGTATTAATATTAAACTCAGTAGCACTCTACTGTTAACTTGCTTATATGTTGGAACCTGGCCATTTTAACATTCCTACTTTTCCTCCCTATCTGTTACCCAGTTTTTAAAACCCGACAGGACTTTCCCTCTCACCCTGTGATTACTAAGGTTCCTTAAGAGGCTCAGGGGAGGGACTTTATCAAGTCTTTTGAAATATTAAATAAACCTAGGGCATCTCTAGTAAGAGCCAACATCAAGCCCTTATAAGTATGATAAAAGCATGTTAAATTCAGGTTTGTAAAAGCTATAGAGAAGACCAAGAGAAAAATCAATGCTAAAATCTTGCGTTTATGCATTTTACTGGTAACTGGGTCATTAGCTGTAGTAACAGTAGTATTAAAAATTGCACAGGATCATTCTGCACAGGCAGCATTATCCAAGACTGGAAATAACATCTTCACCTTGAACTTAAAGAAGATTATAGACATTTTGACATATACTCTTGGGGTTCTATGAGGTGTATAAGTGAAGTCAGAAGGTAAATTTCTGTTCCAACGATGGAAAAGCATATATCTCAGAATCAGGTTTATGGTGTGAAATCTTGCATTTCTGCCTTCAAAATTCACTTTCTGTGAATGTTTTCCAAAATGTGATTAAAAATCATTTGTTATGTGAACAGCTCTGCCTGTAAACTCCTGTTCTAGAACATTTGTTCTAGAAAGCAAACAAAAGAGAAATAAAAGCAGTGAAAACAAGTTAACTTAAAAATTCAAATGAAAATGTGGGACTTATTTTTGTAATATCTACCTATTTATAGGTAAAACCAAATTATGAGTTTATGAGTAGGGCTGTGGCTTTTGGAATATCACCAGGTGGAACAGTGTTTGAGGCAAATGAATATTATCCCCTTATTTTATGCTTTTCAGCATGAACTTTACTATACTGAGATACCTTGGGATGAGAGAATGGTCCCAATTCACTGAATATGTACTAAAGAAGACAAGGGAGCTATTATTTCTGATGTATCGATTTTTTTTGAGTGGATCTTTGGCGAAGTGCTCATAATCAATTCTTTTTTAAAGTTAGAATAATAAATTGCACTGGTGTAGCCCAAAGGGTTGCTAGTTTTGGTTGGACATATTCCTGGAGGTTTCATCACATGAGATAATCGTTAATTAAAGATTAATCTTTAATTCCTGGAGGATTGGCAAGCCTAGTAGCCCATTTCATCTTAACATTTCAAGTGCTTCCCAAATATTAAGGGTCTGATTCTCCTACCCTTACTCACACTGAGTAGTAACTCATTCCACAAGTAGTCGGACTGATTTTAATGAGATTATTCAAGGAATAAATTACTACTTTATAGATGAAATACACCCCTGGGCAGATGGCCCACACAAAGCCTGTGTACCCTGTAAGTCATTGCGATTTAAGAAGTGTGTGGACCTGATGTGGACCTTCCACACAGGGGAGAATTTCATCCAATGTGAATTAGAGTGGCAGCATCTGTCCCTAATTAATTAAACTTCACAAAATCCCTGTACATACAGTAGATAGGGATTATAATTTGGTTTTACTGAATCACAGAGAGATTAAGGTTCTTGCCCAAGGCAACATAGCAAGTCAGTGGTGGAGCTGGCAAAGGAACCCTTAGGATATGTCTACACAGTGACTAAACATCTGTGGTTGGCCTTTGTCAGCTGACTCGGGCTCGCAGTATTCAGACTACACGGCTGTTTAATTGTGGTGTAAATGTTCGGGCTCAGGGTGAAGACCAGGCTCTGGGACCCCGTGATGGGGAAGGATTCCAAATCACAGGCTCCAGCCTGAGCCGCACATCTATACCACAATTAAACAGCCCCTTAGCCAGAGCCCCTGAGCCCGAGTCAGCCGACATAGGCCAGCCATGGGTTTTAATGACAGTGTAGACACACCATCAGAGTCCTGCTTGACAGTCTTGTGCTCCCACAACTAGACCACATATCACTTTCTTATTTTGATAGAGGTGAAGAGATGCTTACATTTAATTTGAGAGAGAGTAAGAATGTGAGAGCATGCCAGTGTTAATAACTTCAGGTTGAAACTAAGTTTCCTTGCAACAGTGTAATTTATTAAGAGGCTATTCCATGTATTGTATAAGTTTTAGAAATGTGATTTGTATCAAATTAAACCTTTTAAAACAGCTCTTTAAAAAAGTCATTGTTTCCTGAGGTACTAACCCAGAACATCTTCTTGTTAAAAACTGCCATGCACTTCAGTATAGCCACATTAAAATAGTAAAAACCCAGCTCTATCAATGATTAATTCAGCATATTGTTAATCATTGTAATGGGTATCATTAGTTCATCCTTCAGTCTAGCTATGTGAAATGTTTTGTCTATTACAGTTCGACAAACATAGTGACTGCTTAGTGTGATAGGACATGTTCAGTTTAAAGTATTTGATCGTGATAAAGGAAGCTCCAGCTTGACATTAAATGACACATAGGATGAGGAAGAAAGTAGAGACACAACAGCCATCATTATAAATGTTTATAGACATACCTAAAGTCTTATCTAAAGTTCATCCTGTTAAAGGACATGTTTTATGTTGTACAATTCCTCTTAGAATATCAATCTAATAAGCACCAAATGAGGCTGAAGACAATGCTGTTATAAAAAATGGAAGAAAATGATTAAAATGTGATAATTATACTGACATCTTATACGCTCAATCTAATCAACCAAGCTTCCAATTTGTCATAGTGCGCACTCAGTCATACATTATTGCTTAATTATAGCAACACTTCTATTTTGAAAGGCTGTCAATCATTTGAAGGCCCATCATTTTTCTCTCTTTGCATTTGAGACATATTTTTAATTCAGATCAAAACCCACCATGATATTGAATTAATCCTAGCTATTTCTTTTGCTTAAAATACCTATTGCTATTTATTCTCCTCTGGAGTGCGTGGGATATTTGTGGCAGTTTAGGCAGTCTGAACTACTGCTTTAAATAGTGCTAGAGAGGCCTTGGGATCACCTCTCCGATCTTGAACACAGGTCTCTCGGGATAAAAATCTATGTCGTCTTGGGGATTGCTGACTTGAACGTGAACTATTTAATTATGAATTGATTAAAATTCTCAGACAATTTATTCCAACTTTTTTGCTTTTCTTCTTTCTTCTGGGCTTTCTCTATTGGTCCTACAGGAATTGATAAAGAACAAAATCCTGCTTGCCTTACTCGCATGAGTAGTTTCATCAGCTTCACACAACCTGTTTGTGTGTAAATCTAAATTGATGTACTGTAGAGCAGTAGTCTCATTGTTCTCTTAATAAATGTATTGGGTGATACACATATCATGCTCTGGATTTCTCTTATTCTATCTTTTATTCTATTCCTATTTATTTATTTGTTCCCTTAAGAACTTCTGCTTCTTGGGCACTCCACTCTGTCTACCTGTTTCCTCAGTCTTTCTGCTTTGCATCATATCCTAGGCAATATTCTGGCACTTTTCATGAGCAACGACAAGAGAAAAGTCAAACAAAATGTGTCATTTAATTAATTGCATAGGCTGCATCAGTGGTAACTAACTGAAAACTTAAGGCAAGAAAGATGGCAGAGCTGTCAAAACATGTAAGTCTATGTGTTAGACTCCAGGCTGCACATCAATAGTCAGTTGAAGTAAAGGAAGCAGTGCAGCACTTTGAACATATAATACTTAGGGTTGGTAACAGTTCTCTGTAAAACAGTGGTTCTCAACTCTGGTCCACCGCTTGTTCAGGGAAAGCCCCTGGTATGCTGGGCTGGTTTGTTTACCTGCCATGTCCGCAGGTTTGGCCGATCGTGGCTCCCACTGGCTGCGGTTCGCTGCTCCAGGCCAATGAGGGCTGCGGGAAGTGGCGTGGGCCGAGGGATGTGCTGGCCGCCCATCCGCAGCCCCCATTGGCCTGGAGCAGCGAACTGCGGCCAGTGGGAGCCGCGATCGGCCGAACCTGCGGATGCGGAGGTAAACAAACCAACCCGGCGCACCAGGGGCTTTCCCTGAACAAGCGGTGGACCAGTGTTGAGAACCACTGCTATAAAATATAGGTTCTCACTTCAAAGTCCAAGCAACAACTTGGATTTTTAAAGAGCTTGGACTTTTCACATCTCTCCCTCCTTCCAATCTGTGGCTAAAGCAATTTAGGCCTTGTCTACACCTAAAATTTAGGTCAAACTAGCTGCATTGCGTAGGGCTGTGAAAAGTTTCACATCCTGAGTGACAGAGTTACGTTGACCTAACCCCCACTGTAGAGACCACTAGGTGGATGGGCGAAGCAGCTGATGTGCCATTATAGAGCTTGTAGCGTAGACACTTACAACCTAACTGTGTTGCACAGGGTGTGAAACTTTTCACAGCCCTAAGTGATACAGCTAGTTTGACCTAAGTATTAGGTGTAGACCAGGTCTCATATAGTGAAGGTATAGGAGGGAAGGAGTTGCACTTATACCCAAGTTTTACAATTCACTGTTCTGCCACTAAGGCAGAAGTGTTAAATAAACTGTGTAATAATGGTCTATTGAATATATAGTTTATGACCATCACAACACCAGCCTACATAGGACCTTTCAACCAACCTGAAAATATAATGTTAAAGTGAAGTTCATTCAGGCATAAACATACAAACAATTTGCAACTAAAGCAACTAAAAATATGCCTGAGGTATAGGAAAATGAACAAGTTTGCAGTATACTGATTTCAATTCAAGTAATAATTTTCCTTTCATCTTTTACTACTTTACTACAGCAATATTTTAGGCTAAATTTCAGTCTAATATTTTAGTGCTGTGTCCTATGGGACTTGACGTGTGGCCTAATGCCATGACTGTGGGAGAGGAGCAATCCTAATACCCTCAAACAACTCAACCATACCCTGCTGGGATGTGACTGGTTAGCAGGGTATATATGTAGACACAAGAACAAATGGATATAAACTGGTCATTGGGAAGTTTAGACTTGAAATTAGACGAAGGTTTCTAACCATCAGAGGAGTGAAGTTTTGGAATAGCCTTCCAAGGGAAGCAGTGGGGGCAAAAGACCTATCTGGATTTAAGATTAGACTCGATAAGTTTATGGAGGAGATGGTATGATGGGATAACATGATTTTGGCAATAAATTGATCTTTAACTATTCATGGTAAATAGGCCCAATGGCCTGTGATGGGATGCTAGATGGGGTGGGATCTGAGTTACTACAGAGAATTCTTCCCTGGGTATCTGGCTGGTGAATCTTGCCCATATGCTCAGGGTTTAGCTGATCGCCATATTTGGGGTCGGGAAGGAATTTTCCTCCAGGGCAGATTGGAAGAGGCCTGGAAGTTTTTCGCCTTCCTCTGAAGCATGGGGCATGGGTCACTTGCTGGAGGATTCTTTGCTCCTTGAAGTCTTTAAACCACGATTTGAGGACTTCAATAGCTCAGACATAGGTAAGAGGTTTTTCGCAGGAGTGGGTGGGTGAGATTCTGTGGCCTGCGTTGTGCAGGAGGTCAGACTAGATGATCATAATGGTCCCTTCTGACCTTAGTATCTATGAATCTATATCCCTTTGCTTCAAGTGGTCACCCTCTGGTTCCACTGTCCCAGAGCCACTGCTTGCTGCTTTTCCCTTTTAAGTTACCAATGATGCAGTCAGTGAACTTTCCTAGTGCTAATTGCCACCAAAGTAGAAATGGGGCTTTAGGCTAGCTATTATTGCTAGGAAATTCCAGCACCAGATGCCATGCTTCCACTTAGCCTGACACTGCTTTCATAGCCAGTCGTCAAACATTGGTCTCCCTATAAAATGTAATAGTACTAACTGTACTAACCACTGTATGTATTTCATTTTATATATGTGGGTATATTATGTGCCTAATAACTACTGCATAAATACACATAAATGCAAAGTAATGCACATTGGAACACATAATCCCAACTATACATATAAAATGATGGGGTCTAAATTAGCTGTTACCACTCAAGAAAGAGATCTTGGAGTCATCATGGATAGTTCTCTGAAAAAAAACGCTCAATGTGCAGCAGCAGTCAAAAAAGCTAACAGCATATTAGAAACCATTAGGAAAGGGATGAGTAATAAAACAGAAAATATGATAATGTCACTATATAAATCCATGGTATGCCCACACCTTGAATACTGTGTGCAGTTCTGGTCACTCCATCTCAGAAAAGATATATTAGAATTGGAAAAGATACAGAGAAAGGCAACTAAAATGGTTTGGGGTATGGAACAGCTTCTGTATGAGGAGAGATTAGAACAACTGGGACTTTTCAGCTTGAAAAAGAGACAACTAAGAGAGGATATGACAGAGGTCTATAAAATTGTGACTGGTGTGGAGAAAGTGAATAAGGAAGTGTTATTTACTCCTTCACATAACACAAGAACCAGGGGTCACCCGATGAAATTAATAGGCAGCAAACAAAAGGAAGTACTTCTTCACACAGCACACAGTCAATCTGTGGAATTCATTGCTAGCGGATATTGTGCAGGCCAAAACCATAACAGGGTTAAAAAAAGAACTAGCTAGATTCCTGGAGAATAGGTGTATCAATGGCTTATTAGCCAAGATAGTCAGGGATGATGCAACCCAATGCTCTGAGTGTTCCCAGCCTCTGATTGCCAGAAGCTGGGAATGGACAACAGGGGATGGATTATTTTATGATTGCCTGTTCTGTTCATTCCCTCTGAAGCATCTGGCATTGGCCACTGTTGGAAGACAGGATGCTGGACTAGATGGACCATTGGTATGTCCCAATATGGCCGTTTTTATATTTTTATGTTCACATTATATTACTTACCCAATAATTGTAACACCGGCTTGCTCTTTTTAAAAAAAACCAAAACGATTCAAATCCTGTTTCACTAGTAATGGGGGTACATTTAATAAATCCATAAATACATTTTCAGTTTCAAATTATATATTGTATGTAAACATATAGATTATGTATTTGTATATGCATTATATGTACCTATAGAAGAAACCTAAATTACCATTCATGACAGCAGTCGCAAGTGCTCATGGAAGAAAAAAAACTAACAAAAACAGGGCATTTGGTTATGAAAAATGTCAAGTTATTCTTTGAACATTGGCTCAGAAAAATCTCAATACATTTCTGGTAAATGAGGTGTGAAACATATTGTAAAAATATGGTGTCCAGGAGATAGCACTACCCAATATTTTATTTTAATGACAATGTACAGTACTTTAAAAGGCTTGAACTTTAAATCAAACACTATGGCGAGGACATTGCCAATCCATTAGCTTTTCAGCTACAACTGAGCATCAACACGATGACAAGGTGGAGAAAGTAACCCATTTTTGGTAAACCCACGTAGTTAAAATATGTACCAATAATGGTGGATCTGACTCTGAGCAGTCACACAGTTTACCCATTCGTTTTAGTCAAGCAACAGTGATGACCTTCATATAGCAACCACTTGATCTGACTTCACAGTTGACATTAATGAGTTTTCAAGTCTTTGACGACCAAGGGAAGCCAATGAATGTGTTTGTAAAGGACACAGTCCCATTCCTTCAATAGTAGGTGGAAAGCCTGTGTTAATCACGGTGTTTGTGGATATTATAGCAAAAGCCTGAATTCAGGAAGCCAGAGTGTCCCTTGAAAGAAAGAAGATTACATTGTTTCTAAATAAATATGATATAAACTCCATTTGGTTTATTTTTTTTTTTTATTATTCTGAGGAAAAATCTCTTCCAATTCTCTCCTCTTCCTCTAAAGTAGAGAAATTGTGGGATGTCTATAGTTCAGACATTCCTCTTAGGACAAGTTGTAGCTGGAAATTTGTTCATAACACAGAGCTCCTACGTGGAAAAAAATTAGTAAGTAGACACTTCAGAAATAAAGCTTTAGAAATGTGTTTTTCACACAATTATGTATCTAACGGTTACTAAACTAAACCCTTTTGATTCTTAAAATGGTGTTTGGAGGGTGTACTACTCTTTCATTCCTTGTGATGTCAGTAAAACCTTTGCTCAGATAACAAGAGAAAATGGTTTTGATAGCCATATGAGTTCACACATTAACACATCAGAAGGTTATCTCATGACTGGCAGATTTTCAGATGAAGCCCTTGACTTTAAACAGTGAATGGCATCTCTTATGTGCCCAGGTCTTCCACTAGAAGCAAACTACCAGGACCCTCCTCCTGGCCTTAGGTGAATTCCTGTCCTGGTAAGGAGGTGGATTAAGTCTTTCAAATCCGTATTCAGTAGGGGCTGGAACTTGTACCAAAACTCCCTCTTTCAAGAATGTCCTATCATTTTTCCTGACCAGTGTCCTTGAACTTGCCTGAGATTCAGGCAGCTCAGGTTGCCTTTGCAGGCCCAGAGACTGCCATCCCAGGACCACTTAGCGGACCATTTCAGGTAGGGTGACCAGACGTCCTGATTTTATCGGCACAATCCGATTTTAGGGGACTTGTCCCGTGTCCCGACCTTACATCGGTCGGAACGCCCTTTGTCCCAATATCGGGACCGTCTGGACCACAGCCGCACCACTGCTGCTCACCACCTCCTGGGGCAGCTCCCGGCATTTGCCCGCCGGTAGGAGCGCCGCGTGCTGCAGGGGTGGGGCTTGCAGGCGCTGGGAGTGGGCAGAGAGCCCTCTGCCCCGCCCCACCCGACCCGACCTGACCCATGACCCTAGGAACCAGAGGGACCTGCCTGCCAGATGCTTCCCGGGATGGGAGCTGCCCCAGGTAAGTACCGCCGGGACTCCCCACCTCACCCCCTGGCAGGTCCCTCTGGCTCTTCGGGTGGGGGGCTCTGCGTGCTGCCAGCGCCTGCAAGCCCCTCTCTGTGGCTCTGGCAGCTCCCATTGGTGCTTTTCCCAGCCAATGGGAGCCACGGAGCTTGCACTTGTGGCAAGCGCAGCACGTGGAGGGTCTGGAGACTCCCCTCACCGCTCTCACCCTAGGAGCCAGAGACCTCCCAGCAGGGCTGGTGAGTGTGGCCAGGGAAGGGGGCAGGGTGTGATGGTGAGTGTCTGGGAGGTGTGTGGAGAGCGCTGGGCAGTGGGGGAGGTTTGTGTGTTTGGGGGTGCTAGACAGTGGGGGCCCGTTGAAGGGTGCGGGGCAGTGGGGGAGATCTGGGCAGTGGGGGTTGGTGTGGGGCATTGTGTAGTTGTGGTGGTGGGGCTGTGGGGAAGGGCACTGGAAGGGAGGGAGGAGAAATCTGTGTGTATTGGGAAACTGTCGAGTGGGGGGTTCTGTGTGGGGTGCTGGGCGGCTGTGGGCTGGGGGGCACTGGGCGGGGTGTGTGTGTGCACAGCACTGTGCCTTTGTGGTGGAATGGTTGTAGGGGGGCTCTGGGCATAGTGGATCCAGGGGGCACTGGGCAGGGGAGCTGTGTGGCGCAGCATGGGCCCACCCCCAACAGGGAGGGGCAAGCTGGTAGCACAGGGCCAGGCGGACCAGTGTGCCTCTGGCTCCGGTCGGGGCTCTGCACCTGTGTCTGTCTCTCCCCTCCCCCCGGCTCGCCCAGTGTGTCCTGATACTTCACTCTTGCGATCTGGTCACCCTCATGTCAGGAAAGCCTCTGGACCTGGTGATTTCTCTGTAGCTTGTCGCAGAACACCTTGTGCTGGTGTTGGTAGATCTCATGTATCTATCCTGTGCTGCTGGCGGTAACGTCTACTGCTGCTGTTCAGAAGCCAGCTGTGCTTCCTGCTGCCTTTAGTGGTCCTGTAGGATTTGAAGGAGGGCAGCCTAGTCTGCTGCTGCTGTTTTGCCATTATCATACCTAAAAACAAACGAACAAAGACAGATTTCAGAAAGGTACAGAGAGAAACTGAAATTGTGAATCGATTGAAGGGAAATTAAGAAATTCCATTAGAAAATAACATTGCCGAGTCTTTGATAGCATTGCCATTCCACTCATCAGATATTTTTCTTTTCAGCTTTCCTTTTTTACTTTCAGGTCTCCTTCAGGACTTTACATCTGACTGTGTGTGTAGTTTGAAAGCCCATTGTGACTGCCAACCAGTAGGCAACCGAATGCAGACAATGCGCATCTTCTCTGTTAACCGCCAACAGGCTAGTTTCTTCGCCCACACTGACCTCCTCTTTCTCAATCATTTAAAAATACTAAGTGCTGTTTGAGGCAAGGAATCTGTGTGTGTTCCCAGAAGCAGGACACCTTCTCCACTGTTGTCCAAGTACAGAAAGCCTAGTAAACATGTTTAAGGGCATTTCTTACCTGCCATTGTGTGGAGGCAGCCACCGCCCGTGCTCATGCATTACCCAGTTTCACACCTCAGGGAGTAAAGGGAAGCCTCCACCTGCCATGTCTCTAAAGCCACAGCTGAGTTTGCAACTCATGCCCTCTATGCTCTCTTTCCTCAATGCCTCTTTCTTCACTCTGCCAATATCTTAGCTTCCCTCTGGGGATTTGGCTGTGTCTTACTCTCTAACCTAACAATATGCCTCCTTGGTTACTTCAAGAAACCCTTTCTTGCCAGCCCCACAGTTCAGTCCAGCCCAGAGCTCTGTAACAACATGCACAGAACTTCCAGTTCCCCAGGGTTCCTTTATCTTCTGTCTGCCTGTTTCTTAGGCCTCCCCCAAAACCCTTTCACAGACTTCTTCTCAAAACACCTCCTGGGCTCTTTCCCCAGCTCTTTGACTAGTGAGATCCGGAGCTTTTGCTTTTCCAGTCTTCCACTTAGCAGAGAGAACCACAACACATCCTTTTCCCTCCCTGTTATTAGAAAAGTGTGTGTGTGTGTATCTACATACCTATATCTCCCTTCGTCCTTTCCCAGCATTCCTTACTATAGCCTGCAATTCCTGTGGTCCCTCAGAGAATTACGTCCCATATAAATGCTTGGTTCTGTGCTGAAACTGTAATGGGATAGTGCTGGACTTGTGGCCTGTCTTTAAAGGCCAGCATACCCTGTTATGCAGGGGTGTTGCCGGTCACTGGATAAAGACATACTGGTAAAGCTTCTGTTGAGAAACTTTCACAGCACTTGGTTCATCAGTGCTATTAGTTCATAACTTTCATGAGGGCTAACTTCACTCTCAAAGAGAGAAAACCTTGTCACAACCAGGACTGTATTTATTTTGTATTCCCTTAGAAGTCATGTTTTTCAGACAAACCCTGAAGACAGTAGCTTAATATAACACATTGGACACGTTACAAAACAAGCCAGTGACTCCTTTTATATATAACCATGCAATAGATAAAATGAATAATATTATTAAGATACATGAAGATGAATGTGATTTGAATTTTAGGGCAAAGTACTAGATGTATGATAATTATTTGACATAGAAGTGGGGGGGAATACATAATTAACAAAGAATTCTCTTTCCTTGAGATCTTCTCTACTGTCTGCCCCCTTCAGAAGAAGACATCTCCAAGAGGCAGAAGAACGCCTAGGAAGGCTGTTTCCCCAACTAAATACAATGGCACATTTCCTGAGGCAGACAAAAGGAAGTAGCCCTAAGGTCATGTAAGTGACCTTGACTGAACCCTGTGGCTGATAGCATGTGGCTGCTGGGTGTGATTCTTGTTGAGAAAGGAGGGAGAGAGAGAGCAAGAGAGAGAGAGAGTTCTGCACTGCCCGGAGGGAATATGTGTGCTGTTTATATATGGTGCTGAAAGGCAAGAGGGTGAAGTATGGCTTCTGAAGTGCTGTAGAGGATATGAAATGATTGAAGATGTGTGTCCTCATGTGTGTAATAGCCTAGGTTGGGTCGAGGGAATGGGGCAGGGGGAGGGAGAGAATTAAAGAATATGAAGGCATTCCTAATGGATTCTCTATTTTCTCTTCAGCAATCAGCATTACTAGAAGAACTCCGTCCTCTTTTCTCTGCTTTTTTAAGCACATTTTCTTTGTCTAAAATGTGTGTGTGTATATATATATATAGAGAGAGAGAGAGATGTTAGGTTACAAATATGAAAACAGTGCATATTATTTCCAGTGAATACAGATGTATTTTGGATTTTGAGTATTTTATGTTACATGAAAACTGCTGTTTATATGTGTTTATCAGTGAAGATCTTGAGTATACACTATCTTTTCTTCGATGATAGTAACTCTAAAATTATGGTATGCCAGTTATTACCAATATATTGTGGTGGTTTAATCTACCTAGGCTTACTATTTCACCCTTCCCTCTCTTCCTTTTTCAGGAAATATACTATTTTTAGAACTGTTGCAAGATCTGTACCTTTATTTCAACAGACTCTGGCCTTAAATCTTCTCCTTAGATTTATTTTGTGATTGCATACACATTGGGGCATAGCCAAACGAGTGCCTTTTAAAGACCAGGAAACAAAGGTTTAGATGGTTCATGATGGGTCTGCTTCACTTAGGAAAAGCACATTCCAACCCGACGCAAAGTGAGCAAAGCCTCCATACAAATGGCAATGTTTTTCACATTCAGGCCTTTCAATTAACTGCTTTATGAATCCTAGGAAGTGTAGATATAGATTCCAGGCTCAATGTAGGGGTCAGGGAGAGAGTGAACAAATTTTGCCCTAGCAGTGGAGCTGTCACAGTGTAAGTGAAGACAAAATTTGGCCAAAGGAGTCTAAAATGATGGCAAACTAAAGATAAAACTTGCAGATAAATAGTTAGAAAATCTACTGCAATTACTGTCCTGTGGATCCAGAAGTATTTAACTTAATACTAATGATCTTGATACTGGTACTGAACCATAACTAATGTCACAAATTTGCAAAAATTAAAAGAACATCACCTAAAATATCAATGTGTCCTAACATCAAGGTCATTCTGAAGTGATATGGATCTTCTCTAATACTTAGATAATTTAGGTATAAATTAAATATTTTATTTTCTAGCAGCTTCTAGGGATCTAACCCTGGGTTTCCCACTTGCTGATCCACACTACTGGCAAGTGCATTTGGATAAGGGATCCCAATGAAGTGTCTTAACAACTATTAGATCTGTCTTAGAGGGGGCTATCGGGCTAAGGTGGTGAATAATTCCTTTTGGGCTACTGTTTTTTCCCAGATGAGCTTCATCCATCTTCCCAATTTCTCAGCACCTATATTGAAACATACCCTTATGGCCAAGTGGGTAGAGAGCTTCTTCTGAAGGTATAGTGATGCTCTAAACCAGTGGTTCTCAGAGCCAGTCCGCTGCTTTTTCAGGGAAAGCCCCTGGCGTGCTGGACAGGTTTGTTTACCTGCCGTGTCCGCAGGTTCAGCCGATAGCGGCTCCCACTGGCCGTGGTTCGCCGTTCCAGGTCAATGGGGGCTGCGGGAAGCAGAGTGGGTCGAGTGATGTGCTGGCCG